>NW_026891177.1:33334-98109 GCF_015708825.2 Lethenteron reissneri | reverse complement strand
CAACAAGGGAGTCGCAGTCGTCATCTGACAACCGTTAAAGAATTCTCCATCGGTGGCGATTGGAGTGCTTTCGCCTGCAGATTTTTGGCGGCAGTGCGCTCCGCCAGGTGGACTGACGCTGAGGCATTGGAGGTTCTACCAACTCTTCTCGACGACGAGTCGGTGCGATTCTTCCGTTCTATAAAGGCCGAGAAGAAGAAAACGTTGAGAGGAGTTTTCGACGAGATGGCAGATGCATACGAGCCACCGGATGATGCTCATCCCCGGTTTGTTCAATGCCAGCGAGCACCCGAGGAGTCGCCGGTGGCATACAGGGGTGCTGTCTTGGAGTTCGCCATGGCCGCATACCCGGAGACGGAGCCTGACCTACTCGAACCCCTCATTTTGGGTAAAATGCTCGAGCTGTCCCGGGATTTGGGGATCCCTATGCCGGTGTGTGGCCACGAAAAGCTGACATCCCGGGCGGCCGCTAAATGTCTGGATGCCCAGTTCAATTTACGCCGCTGGAAGCAAGTCACGGCGTGTACGGGGGCCCATCATCGAGGGAGGTGCCGTGGGTTGGGATCCCAAGAAGGCGGTGTACGTTCCTGACGGGGGGGGGGGGCCACAGGAGCTGACAGCCACCTCTGTTCAGTGGTCGGCCCGCAGTAGACCGGGGCCGCGATCTGCACCGCCGACGCGGGAGCGTCGGGACGGGGGGCCTGCGGCGCGGCGCAACGACATCGACTGCTTCCGCTGCGGTCGTAAGGGCCATTACGCCAGGGACTGCTGGGCCCGTATCCCAGGTCCGCCCCAGCAGGAGGCCTCGACAGCGGACGCGTCGGATGGATCCTCCAGGACAGGCAAGTTAGTGCGCACCAGACACCCGGCAAGGCTTGACACCTCATTCATCACCATTGCCGTGCGATCCGGGTGTTGTTAATAACGGGAGGCCATCGACTGGGCCATGTCGCTCGGTAACGCAGTGGCGTAAATTGGCACGGCGGGTCGTCGCGGCCGCTACTGGTCCGTCCACTGTACCTGGTTCTATACAAGGGGTTGACATGCGCATTTTAGTGGACTCCGGGGCTTTCGCGGTCATTATATCGGATGTAATTTTCCATCTGTTGGGCATCCCACCGGAGGCCGTGCGTCCGGTTTACGATTCCTGCGTTGCGGCGAACGGGGGGTAGTCTGGGCATTGTGGGCCAGGTGGACGCCAATATATCTATCGGGGGAGTGTCGGCCTCGGGAATTGTGTTAATTTCGAGGTCCCTTGCAGTTCCTTGTTTGTTGGGTACTGATTTTCTGGCCAAAATGCCCATTCTAATTAGAATTAATGAAAACTGTATCGAATTACCGGGGGGTCGTAAAAATACATTTCTGCCGTCACCCTGGGGGCGACCTGCTCCGGTCGGCCAGGTGCAGGCGCTGTCCGAGGTATCTGTTGACATTCCACCTGGCTCACAGATGCTTATCCCTTTGCGATATCGGAAACCTGTGCCTGGTCGTGAAGGAGCACTTGGGGTTTTGTTGTCACCGTCCGCCACCATAACGGGCGGATCAGCGCTCGTCGGGGCTCAAACTATTGTCCGGCCGGACCAGCAGCCATTTTTGCAGGTGCTTAATGGGAGTACAGAAAACGTGTGTGTGCCAGCTGGTATGGTTGTGGCACATGCCACTATGGCGTTTACGGCCCAGGATTATCTGGGCAGCCAGGTCATGGTTGCCGGTGTTTCTGGCCCTGGGGCCGCAGATAATCGCTGGATCGCCGAATTGTGTGGGGAAAATCCTTCCCTTTCCGGGGATCAACGTTGCGCGCTTCGTAAGTTATTGTTGAGTTATTCTGACTTGTTTAGCTCCGACGATCTGGACTTGGGACGCACCTCCCTGCTTTCCCATCATATTGACACAGGGGACGCTGCCCCTATTCGGTTGAACTCGCATCGGATGAGTCCGGCGGAGTGAGATCATGTTCGAGGGGCAGTGGATGACATGTTGGCTGCAGACATAATATCTCCATCTAACAGCCCATGGGGCGCGCCTGTTGTCTTGGTTTAAAAGAAAGACGGGAAATTGCGATTTTGTGTTGATTTTCGGAAATTGAATAAAGTGTTCGTGGCAGATGCTTACCCCCTGCCGCGTATGGACGATTCCCTCGATGCCTTGTCGGGGGCGAAGTTCTTTTCGACGCTGGATCTCTCTTCGGGATTCTGGCAGCTTCCCCTCGATGAGTCCTCGCGGGAAAAGACTGCTTTCCGTACGCCTCAGGGGTTATTTCAATTTAATTGTCTTCCGATGGGGTTGGATGCTGCCCCCGCCACATTTCAGAGGTTGATGGAACTGGTATTAACGGGGTTGCAGTGGGAGACATGTCTGATATATTTAGACGATATTATCGTCTTCAGCTGCACATTTGATGAACATTTACTGAGGTTGGAGGCGGTGTTCGCCAGGATGCGTTCCGCTAATTTGAAATTTAAACCTAAGAAATGTCACCTACTGCAACGGTCCGTGCGCTATTTGGGACATATCGTTAGTGCGGACGGGGTTGCCACGGATCCGGACAAGACGGCGTGCGTCCATGACTGGCCAACCCCGGCCACGGTGGGGTTTGCCTCATATTATCGTAGGTTTGTTCCAAATTTTGCGACGATCGCGAGGCCTCTCTTACGGGTAAAGGACGGAAATTTGCTTGGGGACCGCCAGAAGAGGCGGCGTTTCAAGGCCTGCGTGATCGGTTGGCTACGGCGCCGACGTTGGATTATCCGGATTTTGATCACCCCTTCATTCTGGATACGGACGCGAGTGACACGGGCATTGGGGCCATGTTGTCTCAGTCCAAAAGCGGTGTGGAGCGCGTGGTGGCGTACGGTAGCCGAGTTTTATCTCCCGCCGAAACCCGCTACTGCGTCACTCGCCGAGAACTTTTGGCTATTGTTTACTTTCTCCGCCAATTTCGACCGTATCTCTACGGCCGTTCGTTTATTGTGCGCACGGATCATGCGGCCTTGCAGTATGCGCTGAAGGTGGACCAACCATCCGCCCAGCTGGCGCGGTGGTTGGACACGCTGTTAGAATTTTCCTTCCAAATTCATCATTGGAAGGGGGTGCGTCACGCGAATGCGGACGCGCTCTCTAGGTTGCCGCAGCGATCCCCTTGCGCGTGCGCATCCGGGACGCATAAGTGTGCGCCGATCCAGCATCCCCCTCAGCCTGTTGCGTTGGCGGTCGAGGTGCCTGAGGCTCCAATGGGGCCGGAACCGGCTGATGGGGTTTTGAATCTTCCAAGGGCTGTGTGGATTCGGGAACAAATGCTGGACGATTCATTGGGGACCTTACGGAGTCGGGCTGCAAAGGAGAGTGGGGGACCGGGTTCTGGGGGTACGCCGGGAACCGCTCTCCGCGATGGTCTGCTGATGTGGAGGGAAGGGTTACAGGAACGCTGGCGTCTTGTTGTACCGGCATCTTTGCGGTACGAATTGATTAGGACTCTGCATTGCGACACGCTCTTACATCTGGGGGTGTAGAAGACCCTATTGACGTTGCAGCGAGATTACTTTTGGCACGGCATGACAACAGATGTCGTCGGTCACGTTCGCGCGTGTCCCGACTGTGCCCGGCGGAAGCCGCCTAAACACCCATATGTGCCTCCGTTACAGTCTATTCAGGTGTCTCGAGTTAATGAACTGGTGGCGTTAGATATTTTGGGACCCTTTCCGCCATCCGCTAAAGGTAATAAATACTTGCTAGTTGGGGTGGAGTACCTCTCCCGCTGGCCGATGGCCTGGCCCTTGCCTGACCAGTCGGCGGCGTCCATTACAGATGCCTTTCTATTCGGGTACGTTATGGACAAGGGGGCGCCGGAGAGGCTCCTCACAGATCAAGGCCGAAATTTTTCTTCTAAATTGTTGGGGGAAGTGTGCGCGGCTCTGGGAACTAAAAAGATACGGACATCTCCCTACCACCCGCAGACGGATGGTATGGTCGAACGGCTAAATCGGACTTTGTCCGCCATGCTATGTCACACGGTGAGTGAAAAACAATCAGATTGGGATTTGCATATCCCTGGGGTACTCTCGGCATACCGGATGACGCCGCATGTGTCTACAGGATATTCGCCGTTTTTCCTTATGTACGGTCGCGAAAACGTGCCGCCGATGGATGTGCAGTTGGGAACTGGAGTGAGGGGACCTACTAAGCCTCTTCCTGATTACATTCAGGACACCGCTCGCCGCGTCACTGAGGCGCAGAAAGGGGCCCGCATGGCTATGGCCAAAGCCCAGGCCCGGAACGAACGGTGCGCTCGACGCTCTAAGGGGAAGTGCCCCTGGAAGGTGGGGGACCTGGCCTGGCTGCATTGCCCACAGGTGCGGCCAGGGACCTCCCCTAAATTACATAAACCATGGCAAGGGCCTGTTCGGCTCATCAAGGTTCCCAACCCACAGTCTGCACGCGTTCGGTTCGGATCTCGGCGTTGGTACGTCCACACGTCTCGCTTGAAACCATATGTGGCCCCTCGAACGGATGCGTCATCCCCTGATGTTGCCTTGCCGGGGTCTGTTGCTGCCGACGCACCCTTGCCTGTGCCTGTTGACCCTGCAAGAGCACCTGTCGTGCCTTTTACAGACAAGCCGGCCGTGACACTGCAGGAGACAGGGGACTCTTCTCGGGGTGGGCCTACCACGGCTGCGGGGACGCCGAGCCCCGCCGCCCTTCCGACCCCGCCGCGGACATGATTGCGGGACACCCCGGACTCTGGTCCTTCTGGGAAACGGGACCGTGGCGTTGGCGGGCCTCCAATAGCGACAGGCAGTCTTGATCCTGTCGCTCCTAAAACCTCGTCGCGTTCTCGGTCTGCAGGGGGGCCGCTGCCCGTCCGGGACGGGCCGGCAACCCATACGCGGTCGAAGTCCCTTACTTTTCGTTGATTGATACTGTTCTTGTTCTTGTTGTTATTGTTATATTTATTGTATGCATCGTTGTCCTTGCATGTCTGATGGTTGGTGTTCGCTCGCATTACTTGTTGTTGTTGTTGTTCAGCCGAGGACGGCTGGAATTTTCTCCACGGGGGAGGGTGGTGTAATGCGGGCGTAAACGGCCTCGCGGATATGACGTCACGGGGGGAGGGGTTAGGTCACGTGGGGAGAGGGGTAAGCTCTTAAGGGCGGTAACCGGAAGAGACGGGAGGAGAGTGTAAGAATAAAGACAGGAGGAGGCCACGCAGGGCAGAGGGTGGAGAGTGGCGCGATCGCCACAGGACGGGACTCGGCACCGTTGGCCAGCGGTGTCCGGGCACGGGGGAACGGAGAGCAGCTGTGGGGCTGCAGCGAGAGCAGCTGAGAGACTGCACAAAGGCGGAGAGGCTAAGAGGGAAGCCAGCAGCGGAGCTGCATCGGGAGCGGGGAGAAAAGGCTACGTGAGCGACGGCAGCTGTCAAGCCGCCAAGGGGAAGGCTCTGAGCGAGGGCCGTGTGGGGCAAAGTTGTAAGAACCCAAATAAAGGACAACGGAGACAGACACAGTGGAAGAGTCCTTTATTACATTAGTAATCTGGCGGGTTAAAGGCTGTGGCTATGCTAGAAATGTCAACTTGTAAGATCTAATTCACACTCGCATACCCTCGCAAGAACTAACACAATGGGGCCCATTTATTATCATAGTTTCACGTAACAGTTTATTAATTAAAAGACAGCTTTACAATATACAAAGTTTTTCAATGCAAGGGACTTTTTTTTACAAATGTAAACGTTAGATAAAAACGCAACCGTGGTTTTAAGATGTGTTACGTTAAAGTGTGCGCGGCGAGTGGGAAATTGCACGTGCCAAGCATGACTGGAGGCGACTCGTGAAGGAATCTCCAGGCCAGTTGGGGGGGGCAGTCGCCCTCCAACGTCGTGTTGAATGGCGGCCGTTGTTTGTTATTTGGCCGTAAAGACAAAACGCACAACCTGTTTGGGTGTCATGGAACTTATGTGGTCAAGGCACAGCTAAAACCTCATTCACAAAACCCTAAAAACACACACACACGTGCACGCGGTTGTTATGAAACACACTGTGCACGTTCCGCCTGGTGTGTATGTTCGCTATTTTACAATACGAGCGATGTCATTTATGTTCCGGGCAATTAAAAGGACGGAACTCGTGCAAGCAGTGCTACATATCTATAACTCCTGCATGAGAGGCCAATTCCCCCGTACCTCTGATGAGCACGGTTGGCTACGTATGATGCGAAAGAAGTTCAACAAATGTACATACAGAGTTCAAAGGCTCTGCTGGTTGGCCAGCTCTCAGCCATTGCGGCTCTTGACGGGGATGAGCACAAGCTCCCCCTCCCCGTGTCACTGGCTGATCGCAGAGCGGTCCTGCTGCCGAGCAGTCCAGCTGGCTGATCGCCGATTCAAGGGTAAAGGCGACATTCTCATTGAAAGAGGGGCCCCCCGTTTGAAGACCCCTTGAAGGCAGAGGGGCCCGATGTGTGTAGAGGTCCGCGGAGTTTGAAAAGGGTCGAGAAGGGGGTCCCAAACAGCACAACGGATGGGCGAGGGAAAACTCAGTGGAGCTTTTTGAATCTTGTTCGCTACGAGCACACGTCACTGTGTTGCCAGAATAAATGACGCTCTTCCACCAGTGTAGGGCTGTTACAGAGGGGCTGTATGTGTAGGGCTGTATGCATAGGATCACACGGGTAACAAACACAGTGGGCGGGGCTCCGTGAGTACACGGGGAGGTGCCCGCAACGACGTCCGCACCGGGCGGCCTGGGGGGCTGCCCGGGGGGTTGTGATCCTCCGGGGGGTATAAATGGGGATGAGCCGGAGAGCTCGGGGTGGAGTTTTTAGAGTAAAAGGAGGGAAGACAGAAGATCGACTAGCTAGAGCCCTGGACTCCCCTGGGACGCCGCCCTTGTCAGGGCCGCGCAGGACCGAGCCAGTGGCGTGGTCCCGTGAACCAGAGTTAGTACTCTGGGACTCCGGGTACCGTAGCCCGACTGACCAGTGTCGGGCCAGATAGCCTCCCCTAGCCCATTAGTGGAGGACCAGGAGGTAGTGTCAGGGGTAGCTAGTAGAGTATTCCCAGCTATCCGGGTGAGGGGGCCGATACACCCCTCTAGTATTGTATGTCCGCAGTGTGACTACTTGTACGAATAAACACGTGTGCCTTACAACGGTGTCCAAGCGTCATCAACGGTACTTCACCAGTATAGGTCCTGGACTCCCTTTCAAAAAGTATCGATGTGCACTTATTAAAGAAAAGCGTGCCTGTGCCTGTGTGCGCATGTGTTCGTGCGTGTTTCAACGGAGCACGTAGACTGCACGCGGACACGGAGCACGCTGCGTCTTCTGCTACCAAATGTGCGATTCACACTGCGTCATTTTAACCACTCCAACCCCTAATCCAAAGCGGCGGTAGTTCATGGCTCCACACAACCTGAAACGCAACACCAGCATCACCACCGTGAGCATCAAGGCTGTCGTTAACCTCGCCAGGATTAGCACCACCGTCATCACAACACCCGCGATAATCAACACCCGTACGAGCAACGCTACCTTTAGCAACATCATCAACGCCTTCAGGATCACACTTATTCACGTACAGCCCTTTTGTAAAATCCACTGCTGGATGAAAGCCTCTGCACAAGGGCCATTTTACCAGACTTCACCGAGTTGGTCAGTGTGGGTTGACGGCAGGTAGAAGAGACATGGGAGCATATAATACAGTACAACAAGGGATTGTGCTGCACTGCCCTTTGCTGCCCACTGCAAATGGGTGATCACCTACTATGCAGAGTGGTCACCCATTCAAGCACTATCCAGTCTCATACTTGCTCAGCTTCCAAGATCGGATTAAATCGGGCACTTTCCATGTGATTTGGCCAAAGGCAACAGTCACGATAGCCATCCAGCAAAGGCGGTGGTCACCACGTCGCGCACTTTCAGATGCGCTTCTGCTGCCGTCTGGAACAGTCTTCCTTCCGATATTAGGAAGCCACTGGAGTTATAAACGTTTAAACCCAGATTGAAAACTCATCTCTTTAGAACTGCTTTTTATGTTTAGCTTGTCCTTCTGCCGCACCTCCAATGAGCACGGTTGGCTACGTACGGTGCGAAAGAAGCTCAACGTACACGTACAATCATACAAGAGAATCAGAACAGATCTCATTAGCACCACCATACTCATCACCACAGCCAGCGTTACAGAAACAACACCACCAGGATCACCACCACCAGCAGAACTACCAACTACCCACGCAGGCCCCCTGTGCCAAGCCTACCTCCACGTGTTGGCCTCTGCGTCGTACACCTCGATGGTTTTGAGGTAGGTGGTTCCATCAAACCCTCCGACGGCTATGAGCTGTCCATTCACCACGGCTAGGCCCACCTGCACCCAACGTCATCATCGTCATCATCACCACAATCTCCTTTGAGCACAGCAATATTGTTGCACACACCTGCAGCATTAGCTGCTTTGACACTGAATGTTCGATATACAGCAGCTCGGAGTGAAGAACACGTCCCAAGTTGTGTTTGCACCAATAATAAATGTATAAGGAAATAGGTGTTATGCGCTGCTCAATTTAAAATTTGCAGCTTGCCTGGAAGTTAACTGTGCTGTACAGCATACTGTGTGCAAAGCTGTAGTTTTTAAGATTGTAAGAAAACAGAGGCTCATGTTTCTAGGGCTGTGGCCACTGGTTACTACTACAAGTGCATAAAAAAAACATTTATTGGAATCTGCTACAAGAATTAATCATTATTCTGTTGTAACGTACGAGCAATTGGACGGAAAGGCAAATGTATGGATAGCGAGACAGAGGGAGAGACACATGTACACAGGGATGGATGAATATATGGACAAGAGACAACGATTCCCGATAGCCTAAATAGACTTCTGGGGCAAATGCTGGTAGCAGCTATAAAGGCCAACAGAGCACACGAAGGGGGTGGGTGGCCAGCACCACGCCCGGCCACCTTTGTCTCCCTAGTGGTGATGTTTTCACACCACACCAGGTACTCGTGGAAGGGCAGACAAGCAGAAGGACGGAGGGACGCGACGTTCGTTCGGCGGCACAGATGGATGGAACGTACTGCGTTCCGACACGTGTTCATGGCGGCGATCGGGCTCCACGTGTTTTCGCGGGGGCAGTAGCGCTCCGCCGAGCTCAGCTCGGTGGTGTCGTCGTGTCCACCCACCGCGTACAGGCAGTCCTGGTAAACAGCGCAGCCCGGGTACTCGCGCCCAGTGCCCATTGGCGGCACCGGCGCCCACCGGTTATCGGCGGGGCTGTATCGCTCCACTGTTTGCATACACACACACACGGCCATGCGTAATGTACCTTCACGGGCTCTTGGATGGGGCGACACCAAAGGAAACGATGAACACCAACAACTGAAAAAGCGTGCAAAGAGCCAGATGTGGCCCTGGTGAAGTGGGGTAGGATTCGTGGGAAGGGGGGCTCGTGCTAGTAGCTGATTGGCTAGATGTGGCAGTGTTTGGTGGGCAAGTGCTCCCCCCATTCAAACTCCATGCTCCATCTCCCCAGTGAAATGTTTGCTTTTTCAGTTTTTTCCCAACTTTCGTGGTGTTTGTGGCACGGCACTGACCTTGACCCAAAAGCCACAGAGGATAGCCAATGCTCAAGTGAGCATTGGGTGGTGCTCATCACCATTGGCAGTCCCTGGGCCAAAGGTGAACATTCTACACCCTACAGAAATGACCAACTATTTGTCATTTGTCAAATGTTTTCACTCCATATTTACCAGTGGAGGTGCACTTATGGCACCACGGTGGCAAGATGTTAACTACGTACCTCGCCTGGTACACAGGAGGTCGTGGAATCGAACCCAACCCTGACGCCTGTATATTTTGGAGTTTTCACATCTCTCCCTCCGTGGTCATGTGGGTTTTACTCTGCGGTGGGTGGACAGCGCCACGCCCGGCCGCCTTTGTCTCTCCAGTGGCGATGTTGACACACCACACCAGGTACTCATTTGAGGCCGAGTCGACCGCTAAGCTACCGCTCCCCACACAACATGCAGCATGCACACACACACACAGCAACACTCAGCATTGGCTGTGTGAGCCAGATGGGCACGAGAGAGAGACCAGTGTCGAGAGGCGATGTCCCGTCAAAGCCCCCGACTGCATACAGGTGTCCCCCGAGGACAGCCACAGCCATCCCGAGTCTCCGCGTGCTCATAGATGCTACCCGGCTCCACTTGTTCTCCTTGGGGTCATATCTAATGATGAGTGCACATACAGAGATTTACACACGCACAGGGGGAGATCAGATCAACGCACACAAACATCTGCCCCATATAGTCTCATCAGACTGTTGGGGCAAGTGCCGTTAGCGATTACACTGGTCAACAAAAATAAATAAAAATTCTGGCCTGGACTTTTGCAGCTGTTCTAGACTAATTTCAGGGTGCGGATTCCAAATCTGATCTCTGATTTTCTCTCTCACATCTCATTTGATGCTATCGGCGAACCCCATTTTCATTGATTTTACCCGAAATCAACTCTGTCACTTATGATTGCAAGTTGTTGCGAGTCAGTGACTGCTTTAGTGTTAAAATACGGTGCTGTATGTTTAGGATAGTGTGTTTATAATATCATTTTATGTAGATATCCACATTTATTTAATATTTTTCTTCTGCAGTTTTGATTGAAAATGCAATCTTTGATATCTCAAAAACCTCATGTGATAGACAAAAACAGATTTGGAATCAGCACCCCAAAATTACCTTAAAACCGTTGGAATACCTTACGCCAGAAAAAGTGTGTTGACCAGTGTTAGCACCTATGAAAGTCTGCACGGCACACGAGGGAGTGGGTGGCCGGCACCACACTCGGCCGCCTTTGTCTCCCGAGTGGTGATATTTACACATCTCTCCAGCTACTCGTTTGAGTCTCTGTCGACCTCGGGAATAGTACTCGGGTCGCCGGGATCTTAACGCAGCGGGCGCGCGAACCGCTCCACAAACACACGCATGCGCACGCATGCACGAGTACGCACCTCTCGACAATATTTAGGCAGTTCACTCCGTCCTTCCCGCCGACGGCGTACAGGAATCCGGCGAGCACAGCCACGCCGACGCTGGAGCGGCACGTGCTGGTGGGCGCCACGTCGCTGCTCCACTGGTTCGTCTTGGGGTTGTAGCTGAGCGAGAGCAGCTCCACCGATTAGACGAGCACACCAGTCAGGTTTCACCGGGTAAAGTCGATCGGCAAGTCGCGTGCGGGACGGAAAACAGCGTGGGTGTTCGGCCCACCGATTCCAAGACGTCTCACCAGCAGGGGAAGACTACCAACCCCCTAATTACCCGAATTCAGAGAGGGGGGCTCTTCTAGCGCCGCACCCTCTTGGTGAGGCCCTTGTACCAGCGGTCACATTCGCAAGTGACTGCAGGGCTGAACTTTAATCTTTTTTACTAACTAAATAAACAAATATCATCCTGACCATGCATATGGGGCCTCGTATTGAAGCTAGTTACATATATTTATCGGGACAAAATGCATATTTATTAAATAAGTTAACGGTTTGACACACGTGCAACTAAATGCATGGACAGGCAGCATTTGCTTAGCGCTCAAGATGCGTTCCTCGAGAAGTGAGCGCAAACGAACTCGGCGCTAATAGGGGTCATTATACCATTGTATATACTTATTTCATCCAAGCAATATACGAGGGCCTTATTGGGGTACTGGTAATAGCGCTAATATAATAAAACAGGTGATAAACATTATTTCCTAAATAAAAATAATACTTCATTAAGCCATCAGTATTATAAGAACATCAGTATAAAAAGATCACAAAGACTTCGTTTTTCCATCTTCAGAATATCTCCCGTATCCGATCCCTTATTTCTGCTTCAGAAGCAGAGAATCTGCTCCGAGCCTCCATCTCATCTCGTATAGGCGACAGCTCGTCTTACTCGCTGGCGTGGCTAAGAAGGTGATGGTCTATTTGCAGCATGTTCAGAATGCGGCTGCTGGGGTGTTGACCAGAACCCCTTCTTCTTCTTCCCTGCACTGGCTTCCAGTTTCACATAGAATACAGTTTAAAATCCTTTTGTTAACTTACGGCCAAGTGAAAAGCCACTGAATGATTTATATTAATAATTATCCGCATCTTTAAAGTGTCTGAAATGTACGTCCGGAATCGTCGAAATTGTGGAAATGCCCGTGCACATGTGCAAGCTCAGGTGAGAAGAGGAGCAGGTGGAGGTGTGTGGAATAGATGTATGATGCATGCTCGTGGCCAAGTCTGTGTTTGATGTGCATCGCACATGTAGACCAATGGCAAAACTTGAGAAAACATGACAAATCAAAAGCAGCAGTTCACTATTTCAGGTCTGTACACGAGTGCTGTGGGTCAGCCTTCACATACACAGCAGCACACAATCACTCATAAGTAAAACAGCACTCACACAGCAGTACACTGTCAATCATACACCATCCACTCATTCACAGCAGCACTCGCACGCAGCAGCACTCAGCTACTCACAAACTCGTGAAGCAACCTTTACTCAGCGTGACTGCGTTCGCAGGATAAGATCGCCTGCCGGCGTCTCATGGATACCTCCACGCCCTGAGGGGTCCACGCCTTACGATCATACACCACTCACCATAGCACTCACACGTACATCCCTCAAGCACTCACTCATCCACCAAAGATCCCCAGTATGGCCTTAACAGACTGTAGGGGCAGGCGCTCCTAGCGAGTACCTATGAAGGTCGGCACGGCACACAAGGGGGTGGGTGGCCAGCACCACGCCTGGCCGCCTTTGTCTACCGAGTGGCGATGTTTACACACAACATACTCATTTGAGGCCGAGTATACCTAGGGGACGCCCAGAACCGGTCCAGATAATCATCACTGGTGTTGGCCGTGAGCGGGAAACGAACTCAGGTCACCGGGTTCGTAGCGCGGCCCGCTAACCGCCACCGCTCCCCACAGAGGCACTCGCTCATACGTCCCTCAATCGCCCCGCCGACTCGCTCGTTCGCACGCACCGCTCCACACTGTTGAGGTAGGACGATACATTGCGGCCGCCCACGGCATAGAGGAGGTCATCGAGCACGGCCACCCCCACGCCGCAGCGCCGCTTACTCATGGAGGCCACCATGCGCCACTCGTTGGTCTGCGGGTCGTAGCGCTCCACGCTGGAGAAGGCATCGTCGCTGCACCAGCCACCCACTGCACGGTGATGGACAGGGAGAAAAGATCCTCTTGTAGCCTTAACAGATCGTTGAGGTCATTTCTGTTAGTAAACACCTATTAAACTAAACAAACGATTAAAATTTTACCTGCTAAGGCCCACGAAGCTGTATAGGTCTTTTTCAGAAGCGAACTGGCCACAAATGATAGCTCAAAGTGGCTAATCATGTGGAAATTTATAGCAGCCAAATATTCCAAACACACGTGCAGGGGAAAAACTGGAGGATCTGGAGAAAAATCCACGCCACCACGGGGGGAGAGACACATGCAAACTCTGAATATACAGCAGGCATCATGGTCGGGATTGAACCCACGACCTCCCGCACCTGCGCACATCCCATAACAGCTCACCTGCGAAGAGCACTTCCCCGCAGCGGATGGGCTTGCGGGGTTTCGTGCGGGGAGCCCTGCATGAGTGGTCTTTCTTGGGGCAGAAGCAAATAGTTCTTGGCTTCATCCACGAGGTCTCTTGAGCGACGAACAGAGAAAAACAACAAAACATTAATGCACGCAGCGAGCGCACAGCATAAAAAAACGGGGGATGGTGGAGGGGGAGGAGCATAATACAAGAATCCCCCGCGATACATAAGGGATGCGTTCCTGGGAAATGCTACTTAACTCAAAAGTACTTAAAGCGAGCTCTAAGTTCCCATTAACATAATGTTAAAATCAGGGGTTGCGTTGCTAGCCGACATTTCTCGAAAATGCGCGACTAAATGTCATGAAGTGTACAAAAAAGCATATGATTATAAGTGAACATACGCTTTAAATAAGAATACAAATAATACAAAAAACTTAATACCAGAGATGGTTTAAGAGCTTGCTGATCGAGGCCTCTTGGGGATTCCTGGTGGTACATGCTATGCGTGTAAAGTTCGGTATTACATCACAAAAGTCCGCTTTCTCCCTCGTGCATTCGTGTTATGCATATACATTCCTTTTAAAAATCGTGCAAAGAAAATTTGCACAATTATTAAACAAGGAAGGCAATTGCGCAAGAACTAATATGCATTTTTTTTCCAGAAAGCACAAGACAAACATGACACTTGGGCTTGTCTGGGGCGCCTGTGGCGCACCTCACAACCATTTACGGCCTTCGGCCAGGAAAGTCACAATATTTTTTTAACACGAACGACGCATTCATGCAAGCACCCGATGCTCCGTTTTGAAGTTTTTAAATTAAACATCTTTGAATTGTTTAGAATTAGATAATTTTATTTCTTCATGAAAAGCTTATATCATTTTACATCTGGAAGACTTCATTGAAAACGACATTTCGTGTGAATTTTCTCTCGCCGTTAAGTAGATGGCCTTGCTGGGGGTTCAGTTCGATGCGGACTTTCACCTGGTTGGGGTTGCGGGATCGAATTAAGGCGATATAGAGCTGCTGGCCGTGCGAGAAGACCGCCATCTGCAGATCGATTCCAATGTAATCGAACGTCTGTCCCTGCGCCTCAGTCGTTCATGCAGGGGGCACGTAGGTTTGCAGCACCCCCTGCATGAAAACGATGAAAAGTGCAGCGTTCATCACAGATAAAGTTGCGTGCTTATATAAGAGTATTAATCAGAAACGTATATGCAAAACAATGCACAATGCGGAAACTTTTCGTGGGGGATTCCTGTACCTTTGTTATGATTCGTGTGGGTCACCACAATCTTCTAATGTCAAACGGAGCCATAATTAACACTGTAAAAGTCCCATATTGCTAGTCAAGGCTCAGCCCAGACTTGGCTCTGGTTCAAGTAGGCCATGGCTCAAATTCATGTGCTTAATTTTAGCTGGCCTATGAGCACGATCCCAGCCATGCTCAAGATTTCCTCCTGCGCCAAGCCATGGATGACGAGCCGCTAATGCGTCTCTGGAAGCAACTCGGCAGCACACGCCTGAACTGAGCCACCATGTGAAGCCAGGGCTGAGCTGCGACTAAGAAGAGTATGACCCGAAGAAGTCTGTAGTCATGCCTCACACTGGTCTATCCAAGCTGGGAGAATGGATAGCCCAGAATTATACTGGTAGGAACGAAGTGGACCAGACCACCAATAGATGAATGTGTCCATCCGTCCGTCCGTCCGTGTATCAACATCGCCCCCTACTGCAAACACTTGGCATGACCCTACAAAAACCTTTAGACTCAGTGACGCTATCCTGGCTAAACAAGTGTAACATTCCCTTATAATTCCCTCAGATAGCTTTTAATTACAATGTTACATTCCCTGATGTTTTTAAATAGCAACATTTACATTTAAAGCTAAACAAGATGGCCATCGCTTCCGGCGCCTCACGGCGAAACTTTAAACTTTGCTTCAAAATTACTTTACTGAAACGCAGCACGTTTTTAAAAAATAATTACTTTATTGAAACGCAGCACTTTTTTAACACAGAGACAAGAAACATTTATTAACACAGAGACGAGATACATTTAATCGCCTTATTTGTGCACGAAAAGCACGGCGCGAGGCCTAGTGCGGCAGGCTTCGCGAGGCCTAGTGCGGCAGGCTTATTAACACAGAGACGAGATACATTTAATCGCCTTATTTGTGCACGAAAAGCGCGGCTTCGCGAGGCCTACTGCAGAGGCTTCGCGAGGCCTAGTGCACCAGGCTTCGCGAGGCCTACTGCAGAGAAGGCATCGCGAGGCCTACTGCAGAGAAGGCTTCGCGAGGCCTACTGCAGAGAAGGCTTCGCGAGGCCTAGTGCAGAAGGCTTCGCGAGGCCTACTGCAGGAGGCTTCACGAGGCCTAGTGCAGGAGGCTTCGCGAGGCCTACTGCGACAGGCTTCGCGAGGCCGTCCGTCTGTCCGACAAGATGGCCGCCCGCTCCCCCTGCGATCCGTGAACTAAATGAACTAAACAAGATGGCCGTCGCATCCGGCGCAGCCAATGACATCGCCTGTTGCAATCCTTGCTCTGTGGGTGCGCGAGTCAGTGGGGAGGGGGGTGTGGACGTCATCGCTCTGTGGGCGCGCGAGTACAGTGGGGAGGGGGGTGTGGACGTCATCGCTCACCCCCCATGCACAAATCATTTTCTTTTTAACTCCTCTATACCCGGTCGATATCCCTGTACCGGTATTAGTATTATTCCTACCAGCCCACCCCGCAGGGTCCTGTTAATAGAAGTGGGTGGAATGTGTAGTTGATTTTTGTTGAAATTATAAGTTATTGTTTTCATTTCATCGTTCAAGCTCGCTTGCCTTCTTTGGTCAAAAAACGTAGATCCTTCTTGTCAGTAGCAGGAAAACAAACCTGTGATTATATATAATTAACGGTATCATTGTGAGTGTACATGTTCGCAGGAGTATCAAATTTACGCATCTGCGTTCCTGACTCGCCTAGTTATTTTGAGTAGTACCATTGTGTAGGTGTAATTAAAGGATATTCAAGTATTACATCAAATTCCGGGGTCCACTCAGCCTATCTTTCCTCCACCATGGATACAGCACGTACCGTTTGTGGCATGGCCACAGTGGTGATCCGATGTAGAGACTGGTGTGTACAATAGACCGACCCAAACTGGACGTCTGTTAAAAAGAGCGTCAAAGCTCATCGGATTCCTCCAGTCTAAATAAAGATTCTGATTCCGAATGTGATATCCCGACTACTGGCTCTGCCTTCAAACGAGGTGAGCTCAAGCCCCATTGCTCACTTGATCAAAGATTCTGACTTGCGGAAAATGTCACAAAAGAAGTCACGGCAGTGACCACGGAAACAATACATCACCTTCCTGCCAAGGTGAAGGTTTTGATGTTCACGTAAAATGTATCCCAACATTCGTGATTTTCTGCGAATCCTGTTCAGCCGACGACGCGGAAATTGGCATGGCAGCCTCCCGTGGGTTTCACGGAAAACACGCACCACCACTCGTGACAGCGTGGCCGGCTACCTGCATGCCTCGTCACTCTTCACCAGAAGGTCCGTCCCCACTGTGCCCACCAGGAACTTGGGTGTGAGCAGGGGCAGACGGACGTGTTGCAGCACCTACACAAAGACAACGATCCCCCGTATAGCCTTTAACAGACTGTTAGAGCAAGTGCTATCATGGGACCTTCTTTACCAGTATTTGGTGTTTGAACATCCTAACACCTCCTGTTTTATTGCCAGAAAGGGTAGAACCTATTCTTATTTTTCATTGAGCAAGTGCTGTTCGCGAGCCCCTATGAAGACCGGCACGACACACAAGGGGGTGGGTGGCCAACACGACACCCGGCACCTTTGCCTCTGCAGTGGTGATGTTTACAAACCGCACCAGGTACTCGTTTGAGGCCGAGTCGACCTAGGGGAGGCCTAGCGTGATAACCGTTACACTAACGCACACACACACGGAGAAGAAGATCCCTCGCTTAACCTTATACGGCAATAGCAAAAGTACGGCATCTTGAGATGCAGCTGCATTTAGATGCTATACAGATATACATTGTATGGTTTAATTGGATTGAATCATTGCCTGCGAGAGAGATCCACAGACGGGACTTTGTCCAGATTGATACACCCATACACAAACAAGACACAGGCCTTCCTATAGACAAACCGGCTGCTTAGACACATGTGCGGAGCTTTTTTGTTTGGCATCACACATACACCTTTGCTACCCAAGTAGTGATAACACAAACACTGGATACTCATTTTAGGTCGAGTTAACCTAGAGGAGAGGGGATATAATCAAGAACCATGCGCCCCGTGTGTGTGGCAAGGAATTCGGGCTGAGATGATGCGATTGCGTCAGTGCGTTTTCAGAATACTATTCCACTGCTATCTAGACTGTAATACATTTTCAACAAGACGAATAGTCACACACTGTTGCCACTATACTCATTGGTTCTTTCGGTAAAGTTACGTAGGTGAAACATTAAAATAAAATGTAAGAATAAAAATAAAAAATAGAAATAACCAAATTAAATCACCACGTTTCGGAAGCAACACAAGCTTCCGTCATCAGGTGGGACAACCACAGTAAGAAACAAACATTACTGTAGTGGGCAAAGACAGCTGTTTGTGACAAGTGATTATATAAGGTAAAGAGGGAGGAGAGATGCAGGGGGCAGGGATTGTGGAGTAGGGGGGGGGGACTTCTGTTGAGACACGGCTGGTGAGACACAATGCTGGCGCTGGGAGCGGGCGGGGGGGGGGCTACAGAAGATGTCACCTGGTTAATGACACTATTAAAGCACACACGAGATTTGGCTGGTGCTCATCAATGTGGGCGGCCCTAAGCCAGTGGTGGAAGTTGTGCATTCATACGCGAGGGGGGCAGTTTTGTCGTCGTGCAGCCACTGTATCCTATTACGATCAGCAAGAGGAGCGATATAGTTACCTCTACTGTGTGTGCTTTATGTGCTTTTATGTTGTCAAGCATGAGCTCCCCGCTCTACTAGGTGGGGATGAACTAAATAATTGATTTCAAAACAGGTTCTTACGCTCACAATAAAAGCATCAAATTTAGTTTCAGGAAGAAGTGATTATTTGATTGATTGAGGGACGACCAAGCTACGTAGAACAGATTGTTATCGGGTGATAATGTGCTATGATACCAGCAGATGGCAGTGCAGCAAGATCAACTGTTGTGCTAAACTGGTAACACATCTAATAATAGGATTTTCCCCTTTTTTCTGGCAACACTCACCAATTGAGGCGAGGCTCAAAAGAAAGCCGTCTCTGGTGTGGACCAATCAGTTTCAAGGACAATGCATACATTATCAGTGTGTTTTGTTTGCATTCTGACCACAAGTATTGTGGTTAATGCAGACATGATTCCTTGTAAAAAAGGTTTCAGTTTTGTTGCCAGAAAAAAATTGAAAAACCCTATTATTATATCTTGGCACTGGTCAAGGAGGTCTAATGATGGTCAAATATCTCGCCTCCACCTGAACTAACCCGTACTGACGAGCGTGGCAAAATCTGGTCGTGTAACCTCCACGAAATACACAGCATGGGGAGGCTCTCAACCTGCAGTGGCTTGACATTAGGGGCGTCCACGTACCTAGCGGAGGCCTAGGAAGGACACAACCGCCGATCAGCGGTTACGCAAGCGCGCACACAGGCAGGCACCTGGGGTAGCTGTGGCCGGCGCTCCTGGATGTTGTATTTGACCCAGGCGATGACGGCGCTGTACACCTGCTCCTCGCTGCGCACGTTTAGCTCATCGGTGGATATGATGTCGATGAGCTGGTTGGCAGGAAGCAGCATGAACTCTTCACTCTCCATTACCTGCGAAAGCAACAGATGCCCCGCTTCATGTCAGCCTGGATTACTGAGCACAGTGTTAATATGGAGCACCTCTTGATGGCTGGGTGGTGGTGGTACACGACTGGAATCCAGCGCCGTGGAGTCGAGGGGTGGCAGATCACACAAATGTCACAACAACTTCATTCCCATGGCTTTACCGCCAGGATAAAGCGGTAAAGCAAAAATGTGGACTCGATCCGTTCCCTCTGTATGGGATAGTATTGTCGCCTCGCACGTGTAGGCTTTCTCCAGGTGCTCCGGTTTCCTCTCACATATATCGGCAACATTAATTGGCTAAAAGCACCTTCATATATAGAGGACCACAGACATAGTACACGCCAGCTCACCACCTGGCTGCTGCCTTCCTGTTTGTCTTTAGTTCCTCCTCACACCTCCGAGTCATGCTCTCTCCTGTCTTCGAGAGTGAGCGGATACCGTGCGGCACATTGCGAGTTGAAATTGTTTATTGCACAGAAAACTTAAATTCTTGGTGGATTCATTACCCTTTGTGGAGATTAGTATCGTGCCTTGATAGCCACACACACGCTACTCGCAACACACACATAATTGCATTATAAGTACCCTCAACTGCGCACGTAAGCATAACTACAAACATACAAAATTAACACCCACACAATTAGCTACCAATACAATGAAAGTGAACGGCAATCTCTTTTGCACGTCACAATGAAAGTGGCAGAAATATATTTTTAAAGGAATCCACAGCCAAATAAAAGAGAGCCTCTTATAGACACACTTATATGATAATAGGTTTTTCCCCTTTTTTCTCGCAACAAAACAGGTGTTAAGATTTCGATTCAAAGCTTTCGTGACTGCAGGGATTCATATTATTGGTTCTTTTGGTAAAGTCACGTAGAAGGGAAATAATAAAATATCAAAAATAAAACAATAAAATTATCACGACGTTTCGATTGCAACACAAGCAATCATCATGTACGTGACTTTACCGAAAGAACCAATAACAGGTGTTAAGATGTTAAAATACCAAACTGAAACCTTTCACAAGGAATCATGTCTGCATTAACCACAATGCTTGTGGTCAGAATGCAAACAAAAAACTAACTCTGATAACATATGCATTGTCCTCTGGTCAAAAAGGCGTCCTCTGGTCTAACACCGTTTGAGACGAGGCTCAAAAGAAAGCTGTCTCTGGTGTGGACCAATCAGTTTCAAGGACAATGCATATATTATCAGAATATTTTTGGTTTGCATTCTGACCACAAGCATTGTGGTTAATGCAGACATGATTCCTCTTAAAAGGTTTCAGTTTGGTGTTTTAACATCTTAACACAGCTGTTTTGTTGCCAGAAAAAAGTGGAAAAACCTATAATCATATTTTGGTACTAGCAAAGGAGGTCCCATGATGTGGACACACACCTAGGCTCTGTGTTCCAGGTTGTCCGAGATGAGTCTGAAACTTAATTGCGCACAAGCAAAATACTTGAAAGTTACTTCAAGTCTTGTACTCTCGTGAACTAGCGATATAATTGCAGCAAGTCAATGCAGTTACATTAATGTGCTGCAATGATATCACTCTCTCTCGAGAAACGGTGCCTTAGCGCGGCGAGAGAGTTTGTGTACGTCTGAGAAGCTGATCGCTATACCGTCGAGAGCCTAGTGCTCTCAGAAGGGTCACCCAAGGCGGGAAGACTTCAGTGGAGACGTCAGACAAAACCCGTTTCGAAAGGTCCCCACATGACCTTTTCAAATAAATGGTGATCCAAGAAAGCAACGGGAAACTACTTGGATTATTTCTCCCTTGAAAACTTCAATGATGACAAGCAAAATCAACAAAGGCCCTGAGTATCGGCGTCCTTTAAATAGGACAGGGGTGCTAAGAATCTCCGAGCTTGTGTCAAAGAACCCTTTCAAAGTAGCAACTTGGAACGTTAGAAGTTTACTTCAAGCAGGAAAACTAGCCAATGTCATACAAGAAATGGATCGACTTAAAATCAACATAATCGGTCTAAGCGAAACTAAATGGCCTGGAACAAAAAAGTTTATATCGAGCGAACACCACATCTTCTGCTCCGGAGGAGAAGAAAACACCAAACAAACATACGGTGTCGCCTTTATAGTACACAAGAAATTAGCGAATAAAGTCAACAACTTTACCCCAGTATCAGAACGAATAGCACTACTACAATTAGCAGGCAGCAAAGTCAACGTGAACATTCTACAGGTTTATGCTCCAACAGCAGATAAACAAGATCATGAAATCGAATCGTTCTATGAGCAACTAACCAACACGCTGAAGCCGCTGAAGAAGCAAGACATCACTATAATCCTCGGCGATTTCAATGCCAAGGTTGGCCACGGTCGAATGCAGAACATTGTCGGAGAACACGGACTAGGAACAAGGAATGAACGAGGCGACAGACTGGTTCAATTCTGCCAAGAAGAACGTTTCAGTATTGCTAACACGTGGTTCCAATTACCACCTCGACGACTGTACACGTGGACCTCGCCGCAAGACTCCGACAACAACATCGTCAGGAACCAAATCGATTATATCCTAATTAACATCAGGTTTAAGTCCAGTGTGATTACAGCAAAAACCTACCCTGGAGCCGATATATCGTCAGATCATAACCCAGTAACAGCTACAATAAGACTCAAATTGCGATCAATACAATGTACAAAGACGAGACGAGCAGACCTGGAGAAACTGAAGAACAGCGCCGATAAAAGACAAGTACAGCAACATCTCAACGATAGCATCCGCTCAATAACAACAGAAACAGCAGATGTTCAGGAGTACTGGCGCTCGTTCAAACAATGCATCACAGAAACAACAGAAGTCATGCTGGGACATCAGCCACCGAAAAAGAAACAACGATGGATGACATATTGTATTCTCGATCTAATGAGCCAACGAAGAATATACAAAAACAACAACTTGGAGAAGTACAAACAAATGCAACAGAAGATCAGAGAAGCAATCCGACAGGCAAAAGAAAAGTGGATGGAAGAACAATGCGCCGAGATGGAAGAACTAATTAAAAAACATGACAATTTTACTCTGCACAAGAAGCTCAAAGAAGCTGGTAACATCTACAGACCAGCCCCAACAGCTACCTTGTATGCGGACAACAACCAACCAATCCTAAATAAACAAGAAAAAATGGACACCTGGACAAACTATATACACAAGCTCTATGGCGCCACGAGAACACCTGCAGAAAAAGACCAACAGATGTCGAAAGACGCTCTACACATTTTAACATCAGAAGTAGAACATGCAATCAAAACAGCTAAGTCAGGCAAAGCGTGCGGGCCCGACACAATCCATGTAGAATTGCTCAAACTATTAGACAGTAACAACATACGACAACTGACTAATTGGTACAATCAAATATACATTGGCAATAAAATTCCATCCGACTGGCTACAATCCATTTTTGTGGCCATACCAAAGAAAGCAACAAGCCGGAAATGCGAGGACTACAGACTGATAAGCTTGATGAGCCACGTGCTGAAAGTTTTCCTGAAGGTGATCCAACAGCGCATACGCTCCACATGCGAAAATGCATTGAAGAACACACAGTTTGGCTTCTGCAAAGGACTAGGCACAAGAGAAGCAATCTTCTGTCTACAGATACTACTACAGCGATGCTACGAACATCAGAAAGAAGTGTACATCTGCTTCATAGATTACGAGAAAGCCTTTGACTCAGTCGACCACGACCGACTAGCAGCTCTATTAAAACAACTGGGACTAGATAAAAACGACATCAACTTCATCATTGCTCTTTATTGGAAGCAAACAGCCCAACTCCGATATGACAACGAATTGACAGACCCAACACCAATACAAAAAGGTGTACGACAAGGCTGCCCACTTTCACCCAGTCTTTTCAACATCTACTCGGAGCAGATTTTTGATCGAACACTAGCAGATAAAAACATTGGTATTAAAGTCAATGGACAATACATCAACAACATCAGGTATGCCGACGACACTGCACTGCTGGCCGATTCGGAACAAGACCTACAACAAATCTTGGACGAGGTTGCCACAGAGAGTCAAATATGGGGCTTACGAATTAATAAAAAGAAAACAAAGGTTATGAAGGTCAGCCGAACTACAAGCAAAATAACAATCAAGCTTGGCAGCGAAAAAAATTGGAACAAGTACACCGATTTAAATACCTTGGTGTAATCATTGACGATCAGTTGAACCATGAAGTCGAAATCAAGAGCAGAATTGAACAAGCAAGGCAAGCATTTATTAAATGGAAAACACTCCTTGCAGACCGCAACTTGAGTACATCACTGAAACTGCGCACACTGAAATGCTACATCTGGTCAATTTTGCTGTACGGAGTAGAGACGTGGACATTGACAACAACAGCAACAAAAAGGCTCGAAGCTTTCGAGATGTGGCTGTATCGAAGAATGCTGAAAATCCCATGGACAGCCAAAACCACCAATACACAAGTTCTGCAAGATATGGGCACTGACAGGCAACTGCTGAAGACCATCATTAGCAGGAAGTGTTACTACCTAGGCCACATTGCCCGAAACGACCACAAATACCAGCTATTAAAGCAAATCCTGGAAGGAAAAATCGAAGGGAAAAAACGACCAGGACGGCCAAAAACGACATGGCTCAGTAACATCAAAACATGGCTACAATTAACAACAGCACAAACTCTACACGCCGTGCTAGACCGGGACCAATATCATCGTGAAGTCGCACACGTCGTTAGGCAGCACTAAAGAAGAAGAATGATATCACTAGAGCTTTTTGGCAGCACGTCTGAAAGTCAATTTTAAAAGCTCTATCATAACCAAAGATGCGTTGGACTGCCCAGGCTACACAGGCTAGGTGCTTACAAAAACACAACTCTCTTTTGGCTTGCATTTTCCTTTAATGTGGCTCAGATGATAAGAGCACTGAGGTGGCACCGTTTAGATGCTGGCTTTTGAATTAAGGCCTGTGATTAAAATGGGTTTTAATGTGCAGTGATTTGATGGTCTCAGCCCAGTCACCAATGACTACACACACAAAAACCCAACGACGTTATATTTATACTTTTTTTTCCGGTAAAGTCACGTAGGTAAAAAATAAAATAAATTAAAATGAAAATAAATAAATTAAATCAGGTACCTGAAGACGGACGCTTGTGTTGCGCCCGAAACGTCGTGATTTAATTTAGTTGTTTTCATTTTAATTTATTTTATTTTATACCTACGTGACTTTACCGAAAAAACCAAAAAGTATGGATCCTTGCAGTCACGAAAACTTCAAATCTAGAACGTTACACTTAGTTCTGCTGTGTGTAGTGAGTTGTAAAAAAGCAGTTTTTTATGGTGCAGATCGTAAGCCACAAAAGTAGCTGTGTGATATCCCGCCTCTGCGGGCTGTCCTCGAACATGGGAGCTTGCAGCACTGCTCTGCGAGAGAAACCAACAAACACTTGGCCTCGTGACACGACACCCGAAAGTACAATTGGCCCAAACATGCGCTGTGAGAGTGAATCTGCATTGACTTGGTGGCCTGGCTGTGTGCTCTGGCTGCGTGCTGTGGCTGCGTGCTGTGGCTGTGTGCTGTGGCTGTGTGCTGTGGCTGCGTGCTCTGGCTGTGTGCTCTGGCTGTGTGCTCTGGCTGCGTGCTCTGGCTGTGTGCTCTGGCTGCGTGCTCTGGCTGTGTGCTCTGGCTGCGTGCTCTGGCTTGTGTGTCTGCAGAGGGCCACCTCCTGGAAGTTGTGCTGCGTGAACTTGTCGGCGGTGCGCTGCAGGTCTCGGCACGCGTGCGTATCGGCGAAGGCCCGGATTCCCAGGCAGTTGGAGGGGTCGAGCTGCCGCTTCAGGAACTCGCAGCAGGTGTCCTGGATCTCGGCGAGCTGCAGCAGGCAGGCGGCCGGCAGCAGGGCCTGCACGTTGCACTCCTCCACCGTGATCTGTGGATCGCAGCAGCGCAGACTGCATGAGAAGCAAGCGGTGTTCTGCTCAAATGCAAGAATGGTGAGATTCTCATCTCGTTTAACGGACCTTAGTTTGTTGTAGAAATTCTGCTGTCCTGTGCTTCAGGGGTGAGCCAAACAACTGCCGACTTTACACAAAGTGGTACTCATTTTATAGGTCCCAGCGGCAAGGTAATCCGAGTAGAATTCCAACAGGGATATGAACTCACAAACTTGTTATTGGGAGTCACGCTCTCTAAGCACAGTGTGGCTTAGCCAAGTCAAAGTAAACCCCAAACAAATGTCATTTCCAGCTGTGATGGCATGCTGCTGTAATGAATATACACATTTGATTAGCACGGTTGGCTACATATGGTGTGAAAGAAATTCAGCATAATACAATATTTCGAGAGCCAGCTTCCTCTGGTGAGCAGAGCTGTGGCAGCAGCAGCAGCAGCAGCCCCTTCGTCTGCATCACACCGTCGCTCGCCACAAGAGGCCTCGATGAGAAAGCTTTTCAACTATCTCTGGTAAATTCTAATTATTAGCATTTATTGTTAGTTAAAATTAATGTCAGCTTACAATCATACGCATTTTGGTACACTTTCTGACAGTAATTATGTTTTTTTTTATCTTGGCAAGGAACGCAAACCCTGGTTTTAACGTTATGTCTGTAGAAAATGATAGTTCACTTTAAGTCATTTTGAGTAAAGTAGCATTTCCCCGTAACGCATCGCGTGGGATTCCTGTATTATACTCCTCACACTCTACCCCTCCACCTAACCCCCGCAGCTCCTCCACCATCCCCTGTGTATCCAAGCGCTATCCAGGCTCAACAACCCTGCTTTGCTTTTGACATCCTATAAGATCAGTCGCATCCTGGCTGATGTGGTCATACACAACTGCCTTAAACACTCAACACGAAGGTTCACGTCTTTTGCTCTCCTAAAGTGGATGAGAGTCCATTACTGGCCCAGCCTGCTAGAGCAGCAACACTGCGTGCATGGCTGGTGGCATCACCTGTGCCGTGTAGGCAAAGTCAACGAGCAGCTCCATGGCCGTCTCGTCGACGTCACGGATGGACACCTCATCCTGCCGTGACTCGGCCAGCTCGCCCGTGAACATGGCGTGGAAGTAGGGGGAGCACGCCGCCAGCACCACGCGGTGCGCGTAGATCTTGCGGCTGCCCACCTGCCAAAGACAGACGTGGGTTGGTGGGGCGTGAATGTGCGATGCCCTCACTGCGCCTCCTCTACTGGGAGGTGGGTCTGTGGGAGGCGAGGATGCCATTGCTTTTGTAAGATTATAAACAATATGAAAAGGTGGAAGGTGCAAGTTTACCATCTTATATATAAATATATACAGTGCTAATAGAGACGCAGGCTTTGTCCGCTTTTTATTGACTACAGCATAATGCTTCACAAGAAGCCAATTACTTCATTCATTGATCGGAGATCATATATTTTGAAGTATTTAGCATGAGACTTAAAGCTATTTGGACCTTGTAGCTAACCCCTATGAATAAAACTAATACATCTCAAGGCTGTAACTTTTGGAAACTCTCATGAGCAAAATCTTGATTCGGTTTGTGCCGAATTTCAGTCGGTCACCATCCTCTGTGTTTATTAGACACATTCTTACATATTTTTTCCATATTACTAATCTCAAATATACCATGGAATCATGTCAACATCCTTCCTTTCATGCAACTATAAATTCCTCCATTCAAGAGCACGGGGCAATGACGAGATTGTATTCACTGCAGAGCAGGGTGAAGCCATCAACTCGCTACGAGAGCTATATTGTGTTGCTAAAGCTGGTGGTGGTTCAAATTGTGGCCGTTGTGTAGGTGATGATGTCATAGAGATTCGGGAAGAGAATATAATCTTGTGAAGGTGGTATTGGGAATTGCGACAACCCGCTGGTGCTTGTGACGTTGACATTTGTGGCGCTTGTGACAAAGCTATTGGTGGTGGCGACGGTGTGTGATGATGGTATTGGTGACGGTGGTCGTGGCAACGTGCGTGTGCGAGCACGAACCACCAGCACGACATCGCAGAACTTGCGGTGTCGCCGGAGCACGCTGATGGCCTCCAGGGTGATGCGTGGATGCTTCTCGGACACGTAGACCATGCATGCCGGTGTAGGCAACACGCCCTCGGGCAGGGCGTTGGGGTCCCCGCCGCCGCTCGATCGGTTCGTCACGTCCATGGCTCGTGGCACTGCTGCGCACGCAAAGTCAAGGCGAGAATCGGTCACAAGAATTGGCCGTGGAGACATTGAGACATTTTTATTATGTAACAAAAGGGAAAAAGCTGTCGACAAGCATTGAATGGTAGTCATCTTGGTCGAGAGTCATAAGCCTGTGATAGAACATCTACACTCCCCTGGTGGGGACCAGTCCATCCACTTTCATGAACACTTTATTCTTATTGTAACATTTCATTGGCAGGGGCCAGTCTCCCGATAAGACAATCTGTATCGGCTTAAAAGTGGCAGTCATTATGAATGCAACAGAAAATGTTTCTCAAGTCCAACTCCAACTCGGTGAAACTGCAACTCCCAAGTGAATTTGAACTCGCAACTTCTGATTGTGAGTTGAGTGCTCTATAAACACTGCGCCGCCCAGCGAGATTCATATCCTGTGCTGTTATCCTCGACAATCCAATACCCAACTTGGAGTTAACCGAGTATTATTTTAATTTGATTTGAGTTAGACGTTGACCAATCGCAGTCATCATCCCTAAGGGGGTCAATAAAATTTGTACCATTTTTGAGTGAAATAAACAGTGGCCATTCTACAGAGACTGGTCTCTGCCATAGTTCTCTCCCCTGGCTCAGGATTAAACAAAAGCACCAAAAACCATGTTAAGGTCCACTGAATTTACTTCCTTTTCACAGACAGTTGCCCAGACATCTCGCAGAATTAGTACTACTGTATAATACATCTCGCCGGGCTCAACAGGGAATAAGGCATTGACTTGACAGAACACGACTATTTCGTAATTATTTTCATGTTAGAATGCTCGATTGCTGCTTTGTCGCTAAGCAGCAGTCCAACCGCATAGAAATGTGCCAACTTGGCATCTACTAGAGCCAAAACCGAGGCTTTCACAGTCACTCCTGGATTGTTATGCCACGTGCAGTGAAACATTGCAAAGGTTTTGTGACAAGCAGACAGTGCAGGCAAGTGAGGCATGTGAATGAATAAAGAATGCTTGTGGTACGGTGCTGTTGGCACACCTGTGGAGGAAATCGTTCTCCTATAACACGGTAGTTGCGTTCGTGAAGAACACTGGGTTGTGGAAAAATTGCGTTGTAATAAATACAATATAATATAGGGTAAAGCACAGCCCGCAATAACACGTGAGATGCATACGCAAGCTCAACTAACACTGAGGCGTGTAGGTAGCATCTAGAAGCACTCAGCAGCATCCCGCCTTGTGTGATGCCACGCCGAGGCATACGTACAACAGCTTGTTCCTCTCAATTGCTTTATATACAACTAGCTGTACTACCCGGCTTCGCCCGGGAACTTGGATTCACCACGCCCGGCCACCTTTGTCTCCCCAGTGACGATGTTCACACACCACACCAGTTACTCGTTTGAGGCTGAGTCGACCTAGGGGAGGCCCAGGTCCGGTTCAAATAATCGTCACCGGTGGTGGCCGTGAGTGGGAATGGAACTCGGGTCGCCGGGTTCGTAGCGTGGCGCGCTAACCACGACACTACAATGCGTTACGCTTCCGTTGTAGGATTTGTGTGAGGCGCGCCGATCCGCTGTAGGGTTTTAGTGAGGCGTGCCGATCCGTTGTAGGGTTTGTGTGAGGCGTGCCGATCTGTTGTAGGGTTTTAGTGAGGCGCGCCGATCTGTTGTAGGGTTTTAGTGAGGCTCGCCGATCCGTTGTAGGGTTTTAGTGAGGCGCGCCGATCCGTTGTAGGGTTTTAGTGAGGCGCGCCGATCCCCCGCGATACAATAATGCTGTGTAATCGCTATAATTTTATGATTTACCGAGCCTATAATAGGAATTGCACACATTGTGGTGGCGGGGGAGTGAAGAGGACGTGTAACTTTGATGAATTTACCTCAGAGTCGCGTGGTGGGTGTCGAGGCCTAGCACCGTGCAGAGCCTCCAGCCTCGCCTGATTTTGGCACCCGGCTGAGGCTGGGTACGGGTGCCGTTCCCCCCCCCCCCCGCGCTACAATAATACAGTCTAATCGCTATAATTTTATAATGTACCGACCCTATAATAGTAATTGCACACATTGTGGTGGGGGGGGGAGTGAAGAGGACGTGAAACTTTGATGAATTTACGTCAGAGTCGCGTGTTAATGCGTGCGCCTATTTTAAAGGGGAATTAAAAATGGCGTCCACCCCGCGCCGAAGGCGTCGCTACCCGTTGGCAGGGGCAACCGCCGTCCAATGAAAGCGGCGAAGGCGTGGCTACCCGTTGCCAGGAGCAACCGCCGTCCAATGAAACTGCAGCCCGCGGCGAAGGCGTCGCTACCCGTTGCCAGGGGCAACCGCTGTCCAATGAAAGCGGCGATGGCGTCGCTACCCGTTGCCAGGGGCAACCGCCGTCCAATGAAACTGCGTATGGTCCGACGACACACACACACAGACAGACAGACAGATTCGCGATTTTATATATATATATAGATTTTACTTAAATCTATTTAATTATAAAACCTTAATATTATACATTCACTCTCTCTCTCTCATACGATACGTATCATGGTGTTCTACACTCACCAATGACAGTAGTATCTTGAGACTTGACTCCAGTAATGACGACGACGACGACAATGACGATGACAATGACGACGATGACAGACCTGTGCAGTTCGATGAATGTGATGATGAATGATGATGATGATGGTGTTACTGCACAGGTATAATGAGGCCTTTAAATCAGTTTGAAAAATCCGCGATGCACTGAGGCCGCGAAACTTGAACCGCGAAGTGGCGAGGGATTACTAGTACAGTGAAACCTTGGATTGCGAGCATAATTCGTTCCTGAAACGTGCTCGTAATCCAAAGCACTCGTATATCAAAGCGAACTTCCCCATAAGACAAAATGGAAACTCAAGACGATTCGTTTCACAACCCAAAAAAAATTCATACAAAAATTATTCGTTACAAAATACTGCTAGGTTTTTCCCCTTTTTTGGCAACAAAACTGACACCTTTTGCAAGGAATCATGCTTACATTAACCTTGCAAAAGGTGTCAGTTTTGTTGCCAGAAAAAAAGGGGAAAAAAACCTATTAGTATATTTTGGTACGGGCAAAGGAGGTCCCATGATGACATTACAAAATACTGTACCTTTTTTAAAATTTGTATTTAAATGTAATATAAAGTAATGTATCCATTAAATGTAATCGTGGAGATGAGAGAGAGTAGATGAGTGGAGGAGAAGGATGGTGATTGTGTAGGACTACTTTCACTGTCACTAACGGAACCACTGCCATCGCTGAGCTCACTGGGATCTGTTTGTGCGACTTTAACAATGAAATTTCTCCTATTGCAAGACCTCGCTGGTTGATCAATATATTTGTTTTAATTGCTTATCTTGCAAAACACTCGAGACCAAGTTAATCACAATCCAGGGTTTCACTGCACGTAGGCCTCGGCAAGGTAAGGTAAAAGTTAAAAGGTAAAAAATTAACCCGTAAAACAAAGTTTTTCACTATAAATCATTTATATGCGTGGCATCGGTTTTATTTTATTATTCATTTCAGTTTTTCTTGAGTAAGAGTTTAATTTTTATCACATTGGTATTTTAAATTAAATATAAGGAAAGTCGTATATAAGGATTATAAGGTTTTCAGTTTTTGTATGATTGTTTATATTGTACATTTTTGTTGTTTTCTTGAATAATTTTCTGTATGTAGGAAAAATATATGATTGTGTTAGTGAAATTTTTGTTCCCTAAAAAGTGGAAAATTTTGGAAAAAATGTTTCACGAAAATAAATTGTCACGCACAACGAGTCTGTGTGCAAAATATCAGCTCGATTGGATCACGGGAAGTGGGTTAAAAGACGACCGAAAGATTTGCACGGTCCTAAGCAAGCAAGTGAACTGAATATAAAGGATTTAATAATAATAGAAATGGATATGTATTTTCCCCTTTTATTCTCTGCTTTATCAATGTTGATAATTGTCACCAAAGTACACTGTTTAAAACTCTTATTCTTAGGTTTTTTCGGTAAAGTCACGTAGGTAAAACATTAAAATTAATAAAAGTAAAAAAAAGTAAAATTTTACTTTTATTAATTTTAATGTTTTACCTACACGGTGACTTTACCGAAAAAACTTAAGAATATGAATCCTTGCAGTCACGAAAGCTTCAAATCTAGAATGTTTAAAGCTCTCTTGATTAGAAGCTTTCGTGACTTCAGGAATCCATACTCTTTGGTTCTTTCGGTAAATTCACGTAGGTGTAAAATAAAATAAATCACGACGTTTCGGGCTCAACACAAGCGTCTATCATCAACACAAGCATCCATCATCATCATCTGATGATGGACACTATACCGACGTAACTTTACCGAAAGAACCAAAGAGTATAACTGAACACTGTTTTAAAACTCTCTTCTATAGGCACAGCGCCATTTTGGCTTTTCATTATCAGATTCGTTAACTTGGCATTTTGATTTTACAAAATGAACAGCTTTTTCTCAGCAACCCCAGGTGGGACTCGAACCCACAATCCCTGGCTTAGGAGGCCAGTGCCTTATCCATTAGGCCACTGGGGCTACATGTAGCATGATGAAAACCTGGCTTATGTACAGACTTCTTAAATAAACTCACAATAAAAAAATATATGTTTTTCCCCTTTCGTCCCCTCTGTTTTATTCATGTTGATAATTGTTTTTTTCCTAAAAAGTGGAAAATTTTGGAATTTTTTTTTCACGAAAATAAATTGTCACGCACAACGAGTCTGTGTGCAAAATGTCAGCTCGATTGGATCACGGGAAGTGGGTTAAAAAACGACCGAAAGATTTGCACGGTCATAAGCGCGCAAGCAAGTGAACTTAATATAAAGGATTTTAAAATACGAAATTTTCTTTGAGATTTGAAGCTTTCGTAACTGCAAGGATTCATACTCTTAGGTTTTTTCGGTAAAGTCACGTAGGAAAAAAATAAGAAAAATATTATAATAAATGAAAAATAACTAAATTACATCACAATTGAGTTATTTTTCGTTTATTATAATTTTATAACTTTTCTTACCTACGTAGTTTTACCGAAAAAAACCTAAGAGTATATCAATTATCTGTATACCGATTAAATCTAGTTAGTTTTATCTGTATATGGATAACACGTAGTTTAGCTGTATCTGTATATCGATAAACAATATCGTGTTTTCATGTTATCTGTATATAGATAACGAATTAGTTAAGTTGAATATGTATTTATAAAAACATGTCAATGATGGTTTTACCTTTCCTCTACTTTGCGTGGCGGTGACGCTGGTTCTGCCGAGTTGTTGAACTCAGCAGCAGCAGCAGAAGGAGCAGTGCAGATGGAGGGTGGCATGTGATGTCGATCTGAATATCACTTCTATTTACGATGGAGATGTGTCACGACGACCCTATCATCGTAAGTCGAAAATATCGTAAGTCGAAGATGGCCTCTAGCCTAGCCAGGAGTCTTACAGGGTGGTGGTAATCTAGCAAAACAGAGCAAGTTACAGTAGCGTACTGTATAGACTATATCCTGTGTGTGTTTATTAATTACAAGACTGTATTGCACAGTATAATTTAAAGTAAAAAAAACCAAGGTAAATTATTAGCCTACCTATATGAACTGCAAATTAATATGAAGTTTGTTCAGGAAACAATCCTATCTGCTAGAAAAATAAACTTTTAGCATGCATTGAACGTATCGTATCATGGTAACATTGAAATGAAATCGCTAAAGCTACGTATCATAGTGTAGTGTATACTGTATAGTGTAGTGTATAGTGTAGTGTATAGTGTAGTGTATAGCGTAGTGTATAGTAATAGTGTAGTGTAGAGTTTAGTGTAGTGTGTAGTGTAGTGTATAGCGTAGTGTATAGTAATAGTGTAGTGTATAGTAATAGTGTAGTGTGTAGTGTAGTGTATATTAGTGTGTAGTAGTAAATACAATCGCTCAAGCTACGTATCATAGTGTAGTGTATACTGTATAGTGTAGTGTATATTAGTGTGTAGTGTATAGTGTAGCGTATAGTGTAGTGTATAGTGTAGTGTATAGTAATAGTGTAGTGTATAGTTTAGCGTGTAGTGTATAGTGTAGTGTATATTAGTGTGTAGTAGTAAATAAAATCGCTCAAGCTACGTATCATAAATGCATTCACCGTGGCCAATTACAGCCAACGTTAGTTGAGCGTGGACAATTCGACCCAAGCCGAAACATAACATTTCCAAAAGAATGTTTTAAAATATATATTTTTTTAGTTTTAATGATAGAATATAGTGTTGTCATCAGTATGACGTAAGTATACCAAGTTTGCAGTCGATGCCACATTGGGAAGTGGGTTAAAATTGACTTTCAAGATTTGAGGATACAACAACGACAACAACAACAACGTGTAAAATTGGAATCATCGAGAGTATCTATATGAACAAAGCGCTCTACCTACAGCATGTACCGCTATACACCTTGTGCACGTGTAGTAGTACCCCAGTAATTACCCTGTAATCGGATTATTAGTATGGGGTAAGGGTAAAAGTAGGCTCATTGTTTTTCTTACTCTTAAGTTTTTTTCGGTAAAGTCACGTAGGTTAAATAAGAAAAATAAAATAATAATACGTGAAAATAAGTCGATGTATTTTTATTTTATTATAATGTTTTTTCTTTTTTTTACCGACGCGATTTTACCGAAAAACAACCCGCTAAGAGTATGAACCCTTGCAGTCACGAAAACTTCAAATCTAGAATCGCTGCTTTTCCCTTTAACCTCCACCTTGCCGAGGCCTACACGCACACACTCACCCCCCACTCGCTCGCTCACTCACCCACACAGCAGGAGGATGAGGTGGAGGTGGTGGTGATGAGAGGCTTGCCTGGTGAGGTGTCAGTCCCAGCACCACAGCAATGGTGGAGCAGCAGTTGCCCAGCAAGAACCCAGCCAGCACCCAGCAGCTTGACTGCAGCAGCGTCTGTGTCCAGGGCTCCGTGTAGACTCAGCCCTGTTGACTCAACACGCCCCTTGCCAAGGGCTGGCTCGACTCTGGCGAATAGTCGATGGTTCCCGCTGAGCTGTGCGGATTTAAGTTTCACAATCATGGAATGCGTTGCGCAATACCCACGTCTAGAGTCAACATCGCGTAGGGTAGACTCTATCTACTGCTGGGTGAGGAGGAGGGGTACAGGGGGGTGCGGGGGGTGCAGGGGGGGCAGTGTTGAGTCTATGGTGCAGTGTTGAGTCTATGGTGCAGTGCTGAGTCTGTGGGCACGTGTTGAGTCTATGGGCAGTGTTGAGTCTATGTGTAATGTTGAGTCTATGGGTAGTGTTGAGTATATGGTGCAGTGCTGAGTCTGTGGGCACGTGTTGAGTCTATGGGCAGTGTTGAGTCTATGGACACGTCAGTTTAACACGTAGGCTTTCGCGACCAATGTTATTCATAATCAACGATTTTTGGGTTTAGATCGCGTTGAGTCTATGGACAGTGTTGAGTCTATGGTGCAGTGTTGAGTCTATGGACACGTATTGAGTCTATGGACAGTGTTGAGTCTATGGTGCAGTGCTGAGTCTGTGGGCACGTGTTGAGTCTATGGGCAGTGTTGAGTCTATGGTGCAGTGTTGAGTCTATGGGCACGTGTTGAGTCTATGGGCACGTGTTGAGTCTATGGTGCAGTGCTGAGTCTATGGGCAGTGTAGAGTCTATGGGTAACAGTGTTGAGTCTATGGTGCAGTGTTGAGTATGGGTAGCAGTGTTGAGTCTATGGGTAACAGTGTTGAGTCTATGGGCACGTGTTGAGTCTATGGACAGTGTTGAGTCTATGGTGCAGTGTTGAGTCTATGGGCAGTGTTGAGTCTATGGGCAGTGTTGAGTCTATGGGCAGTGTTGAGTCTATGGGCAGTGCTGAGTCTATGGGCAGTGTTGAGTCTATGGGCAGTGTTGAGTCTATGGGCAGTGTTGAGTCTATGGCAGTGTTGAGTCTATGGTGCAGTGTTGAGTCTATGGGCAGTGTTGAGTCTATGGGCAGTGTTGAGTCTATGGGCAGTGTTGAGTCTATAGTGCAGTGTTGAGTGTATGGGCAGTGTTGAGTTTATGGTGCAATCACTGCAGGCCAAGTGCCAGTATCATGACCAACTCGGGCATTGAAGTTGCCCAACAAGATGACTCTATCCCGAGGGGCCACTTTAGCTAACACCTGTGACAGGTCATAGAAGGCATCTGACTCATCGGCCTTGCCTGCATCCCTCCACGGATGTTCGTCTTCAGTGGGGGCATAAGTAACCACGACCACCACTCCTCGCCTCTGGTTGATGGGAAGGCGAGCCCACAGTAGCCTGGGGCTTACAGCTTCCCACACCTCACCACCACGCTCCCGCAACCCCTTGTTTTGTTCAGAAGAGCCAGACCCTGTTGTTTGGCAGTCTCATGCCCCGAGAAGAGGACTGTCCACCCCTCATGGTGGCAGGAGCCTGAGCCGGTCCACCGGACCTCCTGAATACCACAGAGATCCAGGCGGTACTGGTCCAGCTCCCGATAGAGGGGTGGCATACTCTCCTCCGCAGTGAGCGTTCGAACATTCCACGTGGCCACCCGCAGTGGTTTTTTATTGTTTCTGGAGGAGCCCCGAGGGTAAGGATTCAGTCTCCTGGCTCCGCCAAATGGGGTTTGGCCAGTAGACGTCATAAGTGCCTGTCCCCACGGCTCCTCCGGGACAAGCTGAATTAGATATTTTGCAGGTCGCTTTGTGGTCATGAATTGAAGGTGGAGAGATTACCAGCCCCTCACACCTGACCAGAGCCCCCATTTGGCCGCTGCGGTGTTTACAAGCGCCATGAGGGGAATGGCGAATTTAAGTTGGCCCTCCCCCCACGGCACTGCCCATCACAGCGTTGCTGTCCGGCACGAACGAGGTAGGGGGTTGTTTTGCCGGACAACAACAATCGCCATTCGCCACTAAGTGGCGGTGACTTCACCACGACGCTTGTGCCAGGCCATGTGCACCTTGAGGCCACGTGAAGTGTCGAATGCCCGCTGGCAGGAGGTCACGGGGCAGACCCAGGTGCCACGGGTCGACTGACCAAGATGACTGAGATGACTGGCTGATGCGCCACCTGTGCCCCCTACTGTGCCAACTTGCTGTGCTTTAGCCACCCGGCGCTCCGCTCGTTGTTGTGAGCGTCGCTCCTCTGCCCTCCGTTGTTGTTGGAGGGCGACTGCCTCCAACTGCCCAGTAGAGTCCTTCACGAGCCTCCTCCACAGAGGCCGATCTTGACACTGCTGGTACCAGTCATCGGCAAGTCCACTCAGCTCCACGTCCTCCTGTACCACATCACTCCATCTCTTCTCTAGCCCGTGCCGTGCCCGTTTAGCCCCCTCGATCCGGCCGAACAAAAGCTGTTTAGGCATGTGGCTGGGCATGCGGGCTACATGACCCAGCCAACACAGCCTTGCCTGCCGGAGGAGCTCACCGATGGGACTTTGCCCAGATCTTTCAAGGATTTGTGAGCTCCTCACACAATCCAGCCTGGTTAAACTCAGGATGGATCGTAGGCAGGCCAGCCTAAATGTTTCCAACCGGCGAAGATGCTCCATTAGGGGGGTCCAACTTTCGCAAGCGTAGAGAAGGGAGGGAATGACTGTGGCCGAGAAGACCTGAAGCTTCGTGCGGAGCGACAGACCAGGTAGCTTCCACACAGCGTTACGCAACCGATGAAAAGAATATGCCGCTCGACTGATTCGGAGTGAGACCTCTGCTGATAAACTGGAGCCGGTCATAAGCACACTGCCCAGGTATGGGAAACTCTCCACTCTCTCCACAACTGCCCCATCACCAATTGGGAGTTGTGGGGGTGGAGTGTCCGATGGTACAAAATACCCAGGCAGGTGCTTAGTTTTGGTGGGGCTGATGGTAAGGCCCCACCTCTTAGTGGCACGCTCCAGTCTCAGCAGCAGCGTCTCCAACTCCTCTTCTGAATGAGCAGCTATTACCAAATCATCGGCATACATAACGTGGTTGACCAATAGGGAGCCATCCCTTGATCGCACCCGGGCATCGATCAGCCTCCCATTATATCTGTACCAAATGGAAATTCCCCCGGTACAGCTATTGAAGGCTTCACGAACTACGCGGTCAAAATAGATGTTAAATAATGTGGGAGCCAGAGGACATCCCTGTCGCACCCCAAGGTGTACAGGGAAAGGCTCCGACTCCCGGCCACGTAGTTTTACCCGGGCCCGCTCACCATCATGAAGGTCCTTAATGATCGTGAGCAGAGGGTCAGGGACTCCGAAAGCACGAAGAACAACCCAGAGCCCAGTCCTACTGATGGTATCATAGGCCTTGACCAGGTCAATAAAGCAGAGATGTAGGTCTTTTTGGAATTCCCTACACCTCTGCTGTAGCAGACGGACAGAAAAAATGCCATCTGTGCAGGACCGCCCTTTCCTGAAACCGCATTGGGGCTCCGCAAGCCTCTCCTCAGCGTGCCTAGCAAGGCGATGTTGAATAATCCTTGCCAGGACCTTTCCCGGCACACTGAGGAGTGAGATGCCCCTGTAGTTGTTACAGTCTATGCGGTCCCCCTTCTTAAAGAGGGGGACCACCAGGGCATCCTTCCAATCTTGCGGAACCCGTCCAGTGGTCCAGACTGTTGTTATGATGTCATATAGGGCAGTCTGTGCACAAACGCCACCCTCCCTCAGCATTTCGCTTGGGAGATCATCTCTGCCCGGTGCCTTTCCTGGTCTCAGACTCCGGATCGCCTTCAGTACTTCCTCAACAGACGGCACCTCAGCCAGCCACTCACAGGGGGTGACCTCTTCCAATATTTGAGGCACGGCAGCCTCAGCAGGGTTATCCCCACTTTGTGCCATGATGTCTTCCTGGCTGAGGGATTTCCCCTTCCCCAGGACCTCACAGAAATGCTCAGCAAATCTGCAAACCTGTTCCTGAGGGTCGGAGATTGGATCACCGTTTTCTCACCTAATGATGGTAATAGGTGTGGCACTGCAGGTTACTTTTTTGATGGAGTTAAGTAGTGATTTGTGATCGCGGGCCACTGAGGCAGACTCTATCTCCTCAGCAACCCGCGACCACCACCCATTCATCCAGGACAAAGATCCCCCGTATAGCCTGAACAGACTGTAGGGGCAAGTGCTGTTAGCGAGCACCTATGAAGGCCGGAACGGTACACGAGGGGGTGGGTGGCCAGCACCACGCCCGACCGCCTTTGTCTCCCTAGTGGCGATGTTTACACACCGCACCAGGTACTCATTTAAGGCTGAGTCGACCTAGGGGAGGCCCAGGACCGGTTCAGATAATCGTCACTGGTGTTAGCCGTGAGCGGGAATCGAACCCGGGTCGCCAGGTTCATAGCGCAGCGCGCTAACCGCTACACTACCGCTCCCCATCACACACACTCACACGCACTTTCACGTACTCACACACATTCACACATTCACACACACACGCGTGCACACGCAGGAGCTGACAGGGATGCTGCCCCGGGAGACGCTGCCACACCGTGCAGCATGAAGACTGTAGGGGCAAATGCTGTTAGCGAGCACCTATAAAGGCCGGCACAGCACACGAGGGGGTGGGTGGCCAACTCCACGCCCGGCCGCCTCCCTAGTGACGATGTTCACTACACACTGCACCAGGTACTCATTTGAGCCTGAGTCGACCTAGGGGAGGCCCAGGACCGGTTCAGATTATCGTCACCGGTGTTTGCCGGCGAGCGCGAATCGAACCCGGATCGCCAGGTTCGTAGCGCTACCCGCTACACTTCGCACACTCGTATACACACGCATCGCCACGAGCTGCGATGCTACAGTCTACATTATAGACTGCCAGTACACTCACCAAATTTAATAACCAGGCTACAGTCTACATTGTAAACTGCCAGTACACTCACTCCGATTAAGAACCAAGCCCCGACCCGTGGGGGGATATAAGGTGGGTTCCTGGGAGGGACCGGGGTCGCTGCATTCTACAAGCTGGAAGCTCTACGTCTCAAGCTGGAAGGTCTACGTCCTACGAGGCATCAACACGTGGTCGCAGACCCGAGTGAGAGGGTAGCTGTAACTCCTCTGTATAGTGTAGTTCGCTAGGTGGTCAACACCCACGGCTGTATCTGGTGAAGGGGCAGTTACCCCTTTGTGTTACGTGTTACAAATACATGTGTTGCCTCTAAAAGGAACGTCTGCGACTCAGCTGGAACCCACTACACTATTATAGAGTCCGTAGATACTACGGCAGTCAGTAGAAACTACTGTAGCATCACTATATACTAATATAGAGTCAGAAGATGCTACTATAGAGTTAGTAGTTACTACTATAGAGTCGGTAGATACTACTATAGAGTCAGTAGATACTACTGTAGGGTCAATAGATACTAATATACAGTCAGTAGATACTACTGTAGAGACAGATACTATTGGAGAGCCGGATACTACTATAGTCACTAGATACTTCTCACTCTATTGTATGTAGGGTGTGTAGGTATATATGCCTACGGAGGGGTAAAACACATTTTTGAGGGGGTGGGGGGGGGAGGTCGACAATTTTCGGAAACCTTTTAGATCAACTATTTACCTACCCGCCACTTTCTATTCCTTTTTAATTCAGGACTTCTTCAAGCCTCTTTACATTTTGTTGATGGGCAAATAGTCAAATGGAACGCCGGCCTTTCACAATAGCTTAGTACTTGTGTAATAAAAATGTTCAGGAGGACTTGGACGCCGGGGTTGGAGGCACACTTATTTATTCCATACCAGGTACAATACAGACCGGGACGTACAGCACTGGAAGGGGTGTCGGCCCCTTCACCCGTCTAACTGGGGAGTCACGCTCTAGGCTACACCTAGCCTACCTCTAGGTCCTCCACTATCGGGCTAGGGGAGGCTAGCTAACCCAGCCCTGGTTAAGCTGGGATTACGGCGCCCGGAGTCCCCAGACCGGCTCTGACAAGAGCATCGGCTCTGGCTCTCAGGGCCACGCCACTGGGTTCGGTCCTGGTCGGCCCTGAAAAGGGCAGCGATCCAGGGGAGTCCCAGGGCCTATCTAGCAGATCTTCCTTCTTCACTGGTTTAAGCTTAATACACACTGCTCCCAAGCCCTCCGGCTCACCCCCTTATATACCAACTCCCCCGCTGAGGGGTGGGGCCGCGGGGGATCCCAGCTCCGTATCAGCCCCCCAGGCTGACCAGTGCGGACGTCGCTGTGAGCACCTCCCCGTGCACAGACATAGCCACGCCCAGTGTGTTTGTTTACCGTCCGACACAACTGTATAACACCCCCTCCGTAACACCCCTACACTTGTGTAATGTGAGGTTACACCTGGATGATAAATGGGTTACACCGAGATGATAATGATTGGCTCTGCCGGCCTCAGCCCACAACCAATGGGGAGTCGAGTTAGGGGCGTGGTCCTGGGGCCAAAGAGTGGGCTCTGGAAGGTTCCAGGGATGTGGCTGAGGATTGGCTGCGAGGCATCACGTGGGCCAGGGATTGAAAGGGGGAGAGACGGACAGCACGTGGTCAGAGCTTGGAGGAACGAAGGTGAAAGCCACGTGGCTGGAGCGGACGTCCGGAGCCTGCCACGTGGCGGGCTGCGGCAGTCTCTCTCTCTCTCTCCCTCTCTCTCACGTTGTCTGCCAACAGCGTGAAGGAGCTATAGAGCAGAGGAACATAGTGAGAAGCTGTGAAAGAAACTTAATAAAAAATACTGAATTCCAGGAGTTGTCTCAACGACCTTTATTACGCTTGTGTATGTATATGTTATGTTTTTAAGACAAGTTATGAAATATATTTTTCCCCCGGGCAATGCCGGATACTACCCGCTAGTAGACAAATTTAGAGATCCTTAGATTCACACACGTGTATCCATCTTTATTAACAATAAACACAATGCAATTCAGAAGAATGAAGCCGATTAAATGTGAACTCAACTTCGCTGGCAATTGCCAGATCGGTAGACCACCGAGGATGTCATGGAAACAAAACATGCCAATTCACATAGTTGTCAACCGCTTATCAGTGTCTACCTTATCACAGACCGATTCAGACCTTATTGGTCACCGTGCGTCTCTCTGTCCCTGTGCTCAAGTGGATTTTTCAAGGGGTCCTCCGGTTTATCTCTCCAAAATCAATGTCACGCTTTTAGACTCTTTGGCTACCGTGGAGTTTCACGTGATAAGGACGAGCCACTTCGTTAAGCTATCACGTGTGTTCAGGTTCCTAGTGAAAACAATCTACGTGAAGATATTTTAATAACATGGTAACAAAGACAAAAGATCCCCACTTCCTTGTAGCCTTAACAGACTGTTGGGGGGCAAGCACCCATAAAGGCCAGCACGGCACACGAGGGGAAGGGTGACCGACACCACGCCCGGCTGCCTTTGTCTCCCCTATGGCGATGTTCACGACACACCGCACCAGGTCCTCATTTGAGGACGAGTCGACCTAGGGGATGCCCAGGACTGGTTCAGATAATCGTCACTGACGGTGTTGTTGGCCACGAGATGGAATCGAACCCAGGTTGCCGGGATCGTAACGCAGCATCGTGCCGACCACCCTCCCTCCTCACCCCCTCCTCCTCCCTCCCTCACCAACTCCTGGGCCTCCCACCTGCATCCCGTCGCCCACCTTGATCTTCTCTGGCGACTGGGCCAACGTCCCTCGCTGGCCGTTGCAAACTTTCCCTCTCCACCCCCCCACCGCTCTGACCCCCCCCACCACCGCTTCCTCCTCTCTCTGCCCGCCCGCCCCCGCTACCGCCCCTCCCCCCAAGCCCCTCTCTTTCCCGTCTCGTCCTCTCCGTGACCTCTCGTCCCCTATGTACGTATTCTCCGTTCAACCGCACTCCCTCTGCCCTCGATGCGGCCACCTCCCACTCCCACAAGAGTCTCTCCGCCGACCGCCTCTGCCTCGCGTCGACGCCTCTCTGCCTCCCGGCCTCCCTCTCCCCCCACGACTCTCTGCTCTCCCCCCGCCCTCCCGGTCTGCCCCGTCCGTCTCCCTCTGGGACTTGCGCTGGTCTAGCTGTATCCAGTCTTGTCCTGACGATGAACTGCCTCAGGGTCTCCTCGATTGCACGGAATCCCCTCCTCTCCTCTCCTCTCCCTCTGCCGCCGCTCTCCATCACAGCGCTCCGGTTGTACGACTCCTCCGGACACCACTGGGCCTCTATGTACCATCACAACCATCACAACCATCACGACCATCACCACCGCCATCACCATCGTCATCATCACAACCATCACCTCCATCACAACCATCACGACCATCACCACCGCCATCACCATCGTCATCATCACAACCATCACAACCATCACAACCATCACCACCACCATCACCATCGTCATCATCACAACCATCACCACCATCACCATGTTAACTACCTCGCCTGGTATACAGGAGGTTCCGGGGTTCGATCCGGACTTTGACGATGCCTGCTGCTGCTGTATATTTGGAGTTTGTGTGTCTCTCTCCCCGTGATCGTGTGGATGTTTCTCCGGGTCCTCCGGTATTTGGCTGCAATACATTTCCACGTGATAAGCCAACTTCGTTGAACCATCATTTGTGGCCAGGTCGCTTCTGAAAAAGAGCTACGTAGCTCAGTGGAGACTTATAAATATTTTTTATATAAAAATTGTTTATTATAACATTATATTAAACATATTATATTAAATGTAATATAACCATTAAAATAAAATAATATATTATATGAAACAAATCTATTAAAAAATGTATTAACAAAAAAGGTGTATTATATTTTGAATATTATAATATGAAATATAACGCGACCATTAAGGGGCCATCCATTTAGTAGGTACGCAAAAATCTGTCAAAACTTGACCTCTCCCCCCCTCCCCGTTCGCATGCGGACTTTTTACACACGAATCCTATAGAATGGCCGATATTTAATCCACGCAGAAACGAACAAGGATCAATCACATGAACGTGTTTAAGCAAACAGATAGTCCACCGCCGGCTGCATTAAAGAATGAGGTCGCGTACCTTGGCCACTGATGTTGCTGAGCTGCGTGACAGCTGCAGTCAGGGACACGTGGCACACGAAGTGACGCCTCTGCCACAGTCCCACTTCTCCCGGCAGGACTTGTCGTCTGACCGCTGGAGACACTGAACTGTGGACTCATTTGAAGACCAATGTAGACAAATCGTCATCTCGTCGAGGCTTCAACCCCCCCCCCCCCCCGTTACCTATGTGTACGTTGTCACTAGACCCCCACATACGCAAGCGTACACATTTGGGTTAATCCCCCCTCCCCCTTCATACGTACATACTAAATGGATGGGCCCTAATATTATATAATGCTGTATATAATATATTTTAAAATATATTATTAAAAAAATCGTATTTTTATCATAAAAGGTTTATTATAATACTCTTTGGTGCTTTGGGTAAAGCAACGTAAGTAGAAAATAAAAAAATAACATCACACTGATGGATGATTTTTTAAATCCTTTATATTAAGTTCACTTGCTTGCTTGCTTACGACCGTGCAAATCTTGCGGTAGTTTTTTTAACCCACTTCCCGTGATCCAATCGAGCTGACATTTTCCACACAGACTCGTTGTGCGTGACAATTAATGTTCGTGAAAAACAATTCCAAAATTTTACACTTTTTAGGACAAAAATATTATTTTTCATTACCAATTGCTTAATGGTGTTATGCAATCATCTGACCCATAGGTGGCAGCCATCTCAAGCCAGAGGACGAGAGGACTCTAGCCGCCACGCATATAAAATTTTATAGTGAAAAACTTTGTTTTTACGGGTTTACTTGTTTCCGCCTGAGGACGATCGCTTGTGTTGCGATCGAAACGTCGTGATTTATTATTTTCAATTTTAACTTTCTACCTACGTAACTTTACCGACAGAACTAAAAAGTATGGATTCCGGCAGTCAGGAAAGCTTCAAATAAAAAAATGGTTTATTATATTTCTAGATTTGAAGCTTTCGTGACTGCAAGGATTCATACTCTTAGTTATTTCGGTAAAGTCATCATGTAGGTAAAAATATGAAATTAAAATTAATAAAAAATAAAATAAAAATCACGACGGTCCCACCTGATGACGGAGACTTGTGTTGCCTCCGAAAAGTCGTAATTTTTATTATTTTTTTTTCATTTAAATTTCATTTTTTACATACGTGACTTTACCGAAATAACTAAGCGTATTCTAATATTTAATATACATTTTTTTTAAAACTTCTGGAAAAAATGTGAGCTATTAGTGGGTGAGTTTTAACACGTATGTTTTCGCTATGTCAACATCATCCATAAAAGGTAATGCGATCTAACCCAAAACTCCCCCCTTTATTATAGATAATAATGGGCTAACAAACGACCCAGATGTGTTATTTAATACATTTCGATTTAAAGCTTTCGTGACTGCAGGGATTCATCTTCTTGGTTCTTTCGGTAAAGTCACCACGTCGAAGGGAAATAATAAAATACTAAAAAATTAAATTTATAAAATATTTCTCACGACGTTTCGGCCACAACGCAAGCAGCCGTCCTCAGGTGAAGAATGAAAAAAAAATACTTAATCAATGTTATACTCAACTACAACAACACGTATCTGACAACACAGCCTCGAGTGAATGCCTCATCTAACACTTACAGAAGTTGTCCCCAGCTCCACTCTGCACTGCTAGTTGATGTTTGTGCTCAGCTCCACTGCCGCCCCAAGCATCTGAATCACGTGGCCGAGTGGGGAGGGTCTTTATACCCGAGGCGAGGTCTGTGTCGTCATCCACCAATGGGGTGACGCCTCTAGCGCCTGGCCGGAACACCACGTGGTCGACAACAAGTGACGCCATGGGAACTTCCAGGCTCACGTAAGAACAGTATGGTGCCTAAGGGGCCGTCCATAAATGACGTCACGCGATTTTGGACGATTTTTGACCCTCCCCCCTCGTCACACGGCGTCACAAAAAGTCAGACCCCCCCCCCACCTCAAATATGACGTCACAAAGCTCTGCCCCCCCCCCTCCATTTTGAAAAAAAATGTTTCAAATGGCTTTAAACTGTTGTCATTGTCATTGTGCGTATTTAATGTGGCGCTGCACTCCGATGTTGTAGGAGAGTTGTTATAACAATTAGTGTTGTTATAACAATCCCATATTCATTTAAAGTTGCGCATTTTGATGTGACGTCACATTTCTCACCCCCCCCCCCCTCCTCCTCGTCACACATCGTCACAAATGTCTGACCCCCCCCCCAGGTGCGTGACGTCATTTATGGACGGCCCCTAAGTGTGTCGTAAACAATAACATAAATATAATATGAAATAAATACAATAAAAAATATATATAAAATATATATAAAATATTGGTTTAATTTTTATTATTTTATTATTTCCCTTCTACGTGACTTTACCGAAAGAAAGAAGAATATGAATCTCTGCAGTCACGGAAGATTTAAATCAAAACAAAAGAAACTCACTCATTAACGCTGCCTTAAAAGAATACAAAAATATATATTTGGTCACGTTTCAGGCAATGGCTCTTCTTCATGGCACGTGGACTAAAGACAGCGGTTTTTTTTAAACCTCGTTGAGCCACATCCTTTGCATAGTTTTGTTTTTCCAAATCTTATTTTATACAAATTTGTTTGTTCTAATCGTCTAAATGTAACTAACATCGGCACATCATTTGTATCGATTGTAAATAATACGATTCTTACACGTGTAGTGGGTTCGAATTAGGTGCACACACACGCAGCTTGGAGGCAACACTATTTATTAAACGGTAAATAATATAACACTGTACATGAGGTGGTGACCACCTTCCTCAACTCACTAACACTCTGGGACGCGACACAGAGGGGACCAGGCAGGCTGCGGGCTGCCTGGTCCAGGACGACGACCCGGGACTTGAGGACCGATGATGTCGTCTTCACTTCGGAGTTCAACAGCCTCGCTCTGTGTTCACACCACGCTTATATCCGCTCTGGCGTGACCGGCTCTGCCCAGGCCACGCCTCCCTTCCCCCACCTCTGGGAAAGTCCGGGTCCCTCCACCACGTGACCCCCCAGGCATCCCCTTGGGGCCCCCAGCCCTCGTATGGGCCGACACAGCAGTGACTGTTCTATGTCACTACTCTAGTGACAAACTTGCATGTTCTGTTTACGTGACAACACTAACTAGTTGGCTTTGTCGGGTGGTGGCGGGTTTCAACGACACATTTATATATTTAAGCGATTTAACACAAACAAACTTCTAATATGGACATTATAATAAACCATGCTTACATTCAGATGATTATTCAAGGTTCTAGGCAGAAATTAAAATATAAAACACTCGTTTTCAAGTAGCACCCCGCTCAACACGATTGTCCTTAAATATATTTATTAAACAAAGTCAGTACAGTATAAACTTGCACATCTTAGTCTAAATCAAGCTCGAGATCACCAGTTTTGATATATCAGGCTCTATGTCGCTTTATAATACTGTAAACTTGCAGCAGTTTAGAGGACATTGGGAGGCGAATATTAGCAAATTAACACTTAGCACGGAGTTATGCATGGAGATGCACATCCTTATTCAAACGGAAGTGTACAATTATGCAGTTAGATGTGCATACGTATTATGTTGCTAGATATGCAGATTGTTAATGTAAAAATTAACAATTGAATGCAAAGTCCATGATAGGCCAAGTCGAGAACAAAGGATTTGGATGCGAGAGCGAAGTTATAAGGGGCTTTAAATCAGACCTCAAGGTTATTTCGAGAGGGATTTTACTGAGGATAGACGCTCGACTTTATCCAAGTCCAGCTTGCCGTTTGACCCTCTAATTTTCATCAGCCAACTTCCCTCCAGCCCACGCGCATCCGCCAATGCTGCTCGTGCTGCCGTTTCACCGATGGGATGTGCAGCAACGTTGGCCAGCGTCAACCTCACAATGTACTCGGGTAACAACTCCACGTGATGAAGGCACGTGATGAAGGCACGCACACACCACGTGATGAAGGCACGTGATGAAGGCACGCACACACCACATGGGAGAGCTGCCCTCCAGTGGGCGGTGATGGAACTACAGGATACCGAATTAAAATGTCAACACTGCGGGCGACGTTTCAGGCAATAGCCCATCTTCACAGCACACACAGATAGGCCCAGTGTGGTAGTAGAGTGGCATTTGTCCTCTCGAACCGGCTAGCAAGAGCACGTGGCATGAGTGTTAACCACGGCGACCCTGTAAGCATGCAGCAAACACGCCGAACACCGCTGTGTCTTGAAGACGAAACCCAAACTCTTCGATAAAGACCGCAAGACCGGACAACCGCGTTGATTTAAAATATACCCTTTATTTAGTTTTAGTGTGTGTACACGTCCAGTCTTGTAACTTCAACATCCTGTACAATCTCGTGTAAAATAGGTCTTCCTTTGAAATAGACTTTAATCTTAGCGAGATCTTAACTGGTGATACATCTATACAGCACCACGTGTGTCTGTCTGTCACGCGCCGGGATGACGTCACGCGATTATGGGGTGAAGTGGAGATTGGTGTTATGACGTCAGAGACGCTGGGGTGTTCAGGAGAGGAGAAATGACGTCACGCGAGATTGGGGCGAGGTTGTGAGGGGGGAGTAATGACGTCATGAGACGCGGTGGGAGCGAATGGCGGTGGTGGCGTCATGAGGGGGTTATGACGTCACGAGACGCTGGGGAAATGAGGGGTGATGATGTCACGAGACGCTGGGAGATGAGAGGGGTGATGACGTCATGTTATTTCTGAGAAAAGAGCCTCTTTATTTAGAATGCAGCACCACCACCAGCAGCAGCAGCACCACCAGCAGCAGCAGGCACAGCTGTAGAGAACACCAGCAGCACCACCACCAGCAGCACCACCACCAGCAGCAGCAGCAGCACCACCAGCAGCACCACCACCAGCAGCAGCAGCACCACCAGCACCACCACCACCAGCACCACCACCACCAGCAGCACCAGCACCACCACCACCAGCAGCACCACCAGCACCACCAGCAGCAGCAGCACCACCACCAGCACCACCACCACCAGCACCACCACCAGCAGCACCACCACCACCACCAGCACCACCACCAGCAGCACCACCAGCACCACCACCAGCAGCACCACCACCACCACCACCACCAGCACCACCACCACCACCAGCAGCACCACCACCACCAGCAGCACCACCAGCAGCACCACCAGCACCACCACCACCAGCAGCACCACCACCAGCAGCACCACCAGCACCACCACCACCAGCAGCACCACCAGCAGCACCACCACCACCACCAGCAGCACCACCAGCAGCACCACCAGCAGCACCACCACCACCAGCAGCACCACCACCACCACCAGCACCACCACCAGCAGCACCACCAGCAGCACCACCACCACCAGCAGCACCACCAGCACCACCACCAGCAGCAGCAGGCACAGCTGTAGAGAACACCACAGCAGCCTACCTGGCTGGCGACGATCTTACACAGATCAATAACAAGTGGTGAAAGATCGATAAATCGAAAGATCGATAAGTTTGAGAGAGAAACCACGCCTACCCACGTGTTCGTCTATCTTGTTCGATTCCCACGCGATTAGACTGCGAATCGATTCCCATGTTATCCCAATGGGAATCGACTCCAGACATCCATTACTCGACTAGAATCGATTCCCATGTTATCCCAATGGGAATCGACGCGAGTGTAGTTAATCGAACCTTAAATCGATTCTGCCTGCACCTCGTGACTTTGTGTGTAGTCGATGGCGTCGTCCAGGAGACTCTCCCCCGCCCTTGGCCTCCTCTTCCTCTCCCTCCTGCAGCCCCTCCACCTCGTCACGTGCTCACACGGTGAGGAGGTCACTGTGTGTGGGGAGCGGTGGTGCACTGGTTAGCACACTGTGTGTGTGTGGGGAGTGGTGGTGCAGTGGTTAGCGCACTGTGTGTGTGTTTGAGTGAGTGGGGAGTGGTGGTGCAGTGGTTAGCACACTGTGTGTGGGGAGTGGTGGTGCAGTGGTTAGCGCACTGTGTGTGTGTGGGGAGCGGTGGTGCACTGGTTAGCACACTGTGTGTGTGTGGGGAGCGGTGGTGCACTGGTTAGCGCACTGTGTGTGTGTGTGGGGAGCGGTGGTGCACTGGTTAGCACACTGTGTGTGTGTGGGGAGCGGTGGTGCACTGGTTAGCGCACTGTGTGTGTGTGGGGAGCGGTGGTGCACTTCTTAGCGCACTGTGTGTGTGTGGGGGTGGGAGCGGTGGTGCAGTGGTTAGCGCACTGTGTGTGTGTGTGGGGAGCGGTGGTGCAGTGGTTAGCGCACTGTGTGCGTGTGGGGAGCGGTGGTGCAGTGGTTAGCGCACTGTGTGTGTGTGGGGAGCGGTGGTGCAGTGGTTAGCGCACTGTGTGCGTGTGGGGAGCGGTGGTGCAGTGGTTAGCGCACTGTGTGTGGGGGGGGGGGGAGCGGTGGTGCAGTGGTTAGCGCACTGTGTGTGGGGGGAGTGGTGGTGCAGTGGTTAGCGCACTGTGTGTGGGGGGGGGAGCGGTGGTGCACTGGTTAGCACACTGTGTGTGGGGGGGGGGGGAGCGGTGGTGCAGTGGTTAGCGCACTGTGTGTGTGAGTGGTGGTGCGGTGGTTAGCGCACTGTGTGTGTGAGTGGTGGTGCAGTGGTTAGCGCACTGTGTGTGTGTGGAGCGGTGGTGCAGTGGTTAGCGCACTGTGTGTGTGTGGAGTGGTGGTGCAGTGGTTAGCGCACTGTGTGTGTGAGTAGGGAGTGGTGGTGCAGTGGTTAGCGCACTGTGTGTGTGAGTGGTGGTGCAGTGGTTAGCGCACTGTGTGTGTGTGGTGAGTGGTGGTGCAGTGGTTAGCGCACTGTGTGTGTGTGTGAGTGGTGGTGCAGTGGTTAGCGCACTGTGTGTGTGTGTGTGAGTGGTGGTGCAGTGGTTAGCGCCCTGTGTGTGTGGGGAGTGGTGGTGCAGTGGTTAGCGCACTGTGTGTGTGTGGGGAGTGGTGGTGCAGTGGTTAGCGCACTGTGTGTGTGTGGGGGGAGTGGTGGTGCAGTGGTTAGCGCACTGTGTGTGAGTGGTGGTGCAGTGGTTAGCGCACTGTGTGTGTGTGAGTGGGGAGTGGTGGTGCAGTGGTTAGCACACTGTGTGTGAGTAGGGAGTGGTGGTGCAGTGGTTAGCGCACTGTGTGTGTGTGTGGGGGGAGTGGTGGTGCAGTGGTTAGCGCACTGTGTGTGAGTAGGGAGTGGTGGTGCAGTGGTTAGCGCACTGTGTGTGAGTGGTGGTGCAGTGGTTAGCGCACTGTGTGTGAGTGGTGGTGCAGTGGTTAGCGCACTGTGTGTGTGGGGGGAGTGGTGGTGCAGTGGTTAGCGCACTGTGTGTGTGTGAGTGGTGGTGCAGTGGTTAGCGCACTGTGTGTGTGTGGGGAGTGGTGGTGCAGTGGTTAGCGCACTGTGTGTGTGTGAGTGGTGGTGCAGTGGTTAGCGCACTGTGTGTGTGTGGGGAGTGGTGGTGCAGTGGTTAGCGCACTGTGTGTGTGTGGGGAGTGGTGGTGCAGTGGTTAGCGCACTGTGTGTGTGTGGGGGGAGTGGTGGTGCAGTGGTTAGCGCACTGTGTGTGAGTGGTGGTGCAGTGGTTAGCGCACTGTGTGTGTGTGTGAGTGGGGAGTGGTGGTGCAGTGGTTAGCACACTGTGTGTGAGTAGGGAGTGGTGGTGCAGTGGTTAGCGCACTGTGTGTGTGTGGGGGGAGTGGTGGTGCAGTGGTTAGCGCACTGTGTGTGAGTAGGGAGTGGTGGTGCAGTGGTTAGCGCACTGTGTGTGAGTGGTGGTGCAGTGGTTAGCGCACTGTGTGAGTGGTGGTGCAGTGGTTAGCGCACTGTGTGTGTGGGGGGAGTGGTGGTGCAGTGGTTAGCGCACTGTGTGTGTGTGAGTGGTGGTGCAGTGGTTAGCGCACTGTGTGTGTGTGGGGAGTGGTGGTGCAGTGGTTAGCGCACTGTGTGTGTGTGAGTGGTGGTGCAGTGGTTAGCGCACTGTGTGTGTGTGGGGAGTGGTGGTGCAGTGGTTAGCGCACTGTGTGTGAGTAGGGAGTGGTGGTGCAGTGGTTAGCGCACTGTGTGTGAGTGTTGTTTTCCCATCTGCCCAGTTGCGCCGTATCTACTGAATGTGCGTTTGGAGTCTCAAGACCTCCTGGCGACGCTTTGCTGGGACCCCGTTGAAGTGGCTCCTGTGGGGGGTGGAGGAGAGAGACCCCCACCTGTTGACCCTTCAAGCATCAACTCCACCACCACCACCAACTCAACGTTCCTGAATGTCACCTACAGAGTTCAGAGCAAACTGTGAGATGCTCACTCACTCACTCAGCCACTCACCCATTAAGTCACTCACTCACCAACCCACTCGCTCACCAACCCACTCACCCACTCACTCACCCGCCAACCCACTCACTCAGCCACTCACTCAGCCACTCACTCAGGCACTCACCCATTAATTCACTCACTCACCAACCCACTCACGAACCCACTCACCCACCAACCCACCCACCCACTCACCCACTCACCCACTCACTCACCCACTCACTCACCCGCCAACCCACTCACCAACCCACTCACTCACTCAGCCACTCACTCACTCAGCCACTCACCCACCCACCAACCCACTCACCCACTCACTCCCCACCAACCTCACCACTGCTCCCTGTGTCTCTGTCTGCGCAGCTTCAGACGTGCCCTCTGGCAGACCGTCTGTGCTGCCACCGCAGACACGTGCTGCGACGTCTCTTCCGCGCTGGACGATGCCGGTGGCCGCTATCTCCTCCGCGTGAGATTCTCCGTCTCGTCCTCACCACCGCTGTCCTCACCCTGGGTCGTGCTTGAGGTCGTGCCCTTGAGGGAGAGTGAGTGTCACGAGATTGTGCATATGCCTACGTCTCTGTGTGTGTTTCTCTGTGTGTGTGTGTGTCTCTGTGTGTGTGTCTCTGTGTGTGTCTGTGTGTGTCTCTCTGTGTCTGTCTCTCTCTCTCTCTCTGTGTCTCTGTGTGTGTGTCTCTCTGTGTGTGTGGGTGTCTGTGGGTTTCTGTGTATGTCTGTGACTCTTTTTGCCTGTGTGTGTGTTTCGGCTTACAGGGGGAGATCATACAAACTCCACTCACTCACTCTGTAGAACAGGGGTAGATCATACAAACTACACTCACTCACTCTGTAGAACAGGGGTAGATCACACAAACTCCACTCACTCTGTAGAACAGGGGGAGATCATACAAACTCCACTCACTCTGTAGAATAGGGGGAGATCACACAAACTCCACTCACTCCCTCTGTAGAACAGGGGGAGATCACACAAACTCCACTCACTCACTCTGTAGAACAGGGGGAGATCATACAAACTCCACTCACTCACTCTGCAGAACAGGGGGAGATCACACAAACTCCACTCACTCACTCTGCAGAACAGGGGGAGATCATACAAACTCCACTCACTCACTCTGCAGAACAGGGGGAGATCACACAAACTCCACTCACTCACTCTGTAGAACAGGGGGAGATCATACAAACTCCACTCACTCACTCTGTAGGACAGGGGGAGATCATACAAACTCCACTCACTCATTCTGCAGAACAGGGGGAGATCACACAAACTCCACTCACTCACTTTGTAGGACAGGGGGAGATCATACAAACTCCACTCACTCACTCTGTAGAACAGGGGGAGATCATACAAACTCCACTCACTCACTCACTCTGCAGAACAGGGGGAGATCATACAAACTCCACTCACTCACTCACTCTGCAGAACAGGGGGAGATCATACAAACTCCACTCACTCACTCTGTAGAACAGGGGGAGATCATACAAACTCCACTCACTCACTCACTTTGCAGAACAGGGGGAGATCACACAAACTCCACTCACTCACTCTGTAGAACAGGGGGAGATCATACAAACTCCACTCACTCACTCACTCTGCAGAACAGGGGGAGATCATACAAACTCCACTCACTCACTCTGTAGAACAGGGGGAGATCATACAAACTCCACTCACTCACTCACTCTGCAGAACAGGGGGAGATCATACAAACTCCACTCACTCACTCTGTAGAACAGGGGGAGATCATACAAACTCCACTCACTCACTCACTCTGCAGAACAGGGGGAGATCATACAAACTCCACTCACTCACTCTGTAGAACAGGGGGAGATCATACAAACTCCACTCACTCACTCACTCTGCAGAACAGGGGGAGATCACACAAACTCCACTCACTCTTTAGAACAGGGGGAGATCATACAAACTACACTCACTCACTCTGTAGAACAGGGGTAGATCATACAAACTCCACTCACTCACTCTGCAAAACAGGGGTAGATCACACAAACTCCACTCACTCTGTAGGACAGGGGGAGATCATACAATCTCCACTCACTCACTTTGTAGGACAGGGGGAGATCATACAAACTCCACTCACTCACTCACTCACTCTGCAGAACAGGGGGAGATCATACCAACTCCACTCACTCACTCACTCTGTAGAACATGGGGAGATCATACAAACTCCACTCACTCACTCACTCACTCTGCAGAACAGGGGGAGATCATACCAACTCCACTCACTCACTTTGTAGAACATGGGGAGATCATACAAACTCCACTCACTCACTCACTCTGCAGAACAGGGGGAGATCACACAAACTCCACTCACTCACTCTGTAGAACAGGGGGAGATCATACAAACTACACTCACTCACTCTGTAGAACAGGGGTAGATCACACAAACTCCACGCATGCTGTAGAACAGGGGGAGATCATACAAACTCCACTCACTCTGTAGAATAGGGGGAGATCACACAAACTCCACTCACTCCCTCTGTAGAACAGGGGGAGATCACACAAACTCCACTCACTCACTCTGTAGAACAGGGGGAGATCATACAAACTCCACTCACTCTGTAGGACAGGGGGAGATCATACAAACTCCACTCACTCACTCTGCAGAACAGGGGGAGATTACACAAACTCCACTCACTCACTCTGTAGAACAGGGGGAGATCATACAAACTCCACTCACTCTGTAGGACAGGGGGAGATCATACAAACTCCACTCACTCACTCTGCAGAACAGGGGGAGATCATACAAACTCCACTCACTCACTCTGTAGAACAGGGGGAGATCATACAAACTCCACTCACTCTGTAGGACAGTGGGAGATCACACAAACTCCACTCACTCTGTAGAACAGGGGGAGATCATACAAACTCCACTCACTCACTCTGTAAAACAGGGGGAGATCACACAAACTCCACTCACTCACTCTGTAGGACAGGGGGAGATCATACAAACTACACTCACTCACTCTGTAGAACAGGGGGAGATCATACAAACTCCACTCACTCTGTAGGACAGTGGGAGATCACACAAACTCCACTCACTCTGTAGAACAGGGGGAGATCATACAAACTCCACTCACTCTGTAGGACAGTGGGAGATCACACAAACTCCACTCACTCTGTAGAACAGGGGGAGATCACACAAACTCCACTCACTCTGTAGAACAGGGGGAGATCACACAAACTCCACTCACTCACTCTGTAGGACAGGGGGAGATCATACAAACTCCACTCACTCACTCTGTAGGACAGTGGGAGATCATACAAACTCCACTCACTCTGTAGGACAGTGGGAGATCACACAAACTCCACTCACTCTGTAGAACAGGGGGAGATCATACAAACTCCACTCACTCTGTAGGACAGTGGGAGATCACACAAACTCCACTCACTCTGTAGAACAGGGGGAGATCACACAAACTCCACTCACTCTGTAGGACAGTGGGAGATCATACAAACTCCACTCACTCTGTAGGACAGTGGGAGATCACATAAACTCCACTCACTCACTCTGTAGAACAGGGGGAGATCACACAAACCCCACTCACTCTGTAGAATAGGGGGAGATCACACAAACTCCACTCACTCTGTAGGATAGTGGGAGATCACACAAACTCCACTCACTCTGTAGAACAGGGGGAGATCACACAAACTCCACTCACTCTGTAGGACAGTGGGAGATCACACAAACTCCACTCACTCTGTAGAACAGGGGGAGATCACACAAACTCCACTCACTCTGTAGGACAGTGGGAGATCACACAAACTCCACTCACTCTGTAGAACAGGGGGAGATCACACAAACTCCACTCACTCTGTAGAACAGGGGGAGATCACACAAACTCCACTCACTCTGTAGAACAGGGGGAGATCACACAAACTCCACTCACTCACTCTGTAGGACAGGGGGAGATCATACAAACTACACTCACTCACTCTGTAGAACAGGGGGAGATCATACAAACTCCACTCACTCACTCTGTAGGACAGGGGGAGATCATACAAACTCCACTCACTCACTCTGTAGGACAGTGGGAGATCATACAAACTCCACTCACTCTGTAGGACAGTGGGAGATCACACAAACTCCACTCACTCTGTAGAACAGGGGGAGATCATACAAACTCCACTCACTCTGTAGGACAGTGGGAGATCACACAAACTCCACTCACTCTGTAGAACAGGGGGAGATCACACAAACTCCACTCACTCTGTAGGACAGTGGGAGATCATACAAACTCCACTCACTCTGTAGGACAGTGGGAGATCACATAAACTCCACTCACTCACTCTGTAGAACAGGGGGAGATCACACAAACCCCACTCACTCTGTAGAATAGGGGGAGATCACACAAACTCCACTCACTCTGTAGGACAGTGGGAGATCACACAAACTCCACTCACTCTGTAGAACAGGGGGAGATCACACAAACTCCACTCACTCTGTAGGACAGTGGGAGATCACACAAACTCCACTCACTCTGTAGAACAGGGGGAGATCACACAAACTCCACTCACTCTGTAGGACAGTGGGAGATCACACAAACTCCACTCACTCTGTAGAACAGGGGGAGATCACACAAACTCCACTCACTCACTCTGCAGAACAGGGGGAGATCATACAAACTCCACTCACTCACTCTGCAGAACAGGGGGAGATCACACAAACTCCACTCACTCACTCTGTAGAACAGGGGGAGATCATACAAACTCCACTCACTCACTCTGTAGGACAGGGGGAGATCATACAAACTCCACTCACTCACTCTGCAGAACAGGGGGAGATCACACAAACTCCACTCACTCACTTTGTAGGACAGGGGGAGATCATGCAAACTCCACTCACTCACTCTGTAGAACAGGGGGAGATCATACAAACTCCACTCACTCACTCACTCTGCAGAACAGGGGGAGATCATACAAACTCCACTCACTCACTCACTCTGCAGAACAGGGGGAGATCATACAAACTCCACTCACTCACTCTGTAGAACAGGGGGAGATCATACAAACTCCACTCACTCACTCACTTTGCAGAACAGGGGGAGATCACACAAACTCCACTCACTCACTCTGTAGAACAGGGGGAGATCATACAAACTCCACTCACTCACTCACTCTGCAGAACAGGGGGAGATCATACAAACTCCACTCACTCACTCTGTAGAACAGGGGGAGATCATACAAACTCCACTCACTCACTCACTCTGCAGAACAGGGGGAGATCACACAAACTCCACTCACTCACTCTGCAAAACAGGGGTAGATCACACAAACTCCACTCACTCTGTAGGACAGGGGGAGATCATACAATCTCCACTCACTCACTTTGTAGGACAGGGGGAGATCATACAAACTCCACTCACTCACTCTGCAAAACAGGGGTAGATCACACAAACTCCACTCACTCTGTAGGACAGGGGGAGATCATACAATCTCCACTCACTCACTTTGTAGGACAGGGGGAGATCATACAAACTCCACTCACTCACTCACTCACTCTGCAGAACAGGGGGAGATCATACCAACTCCACTCACTCACTCACTCTGTAGAACATGGGGAGATCATACAAACTCCACTCACTCACTCACTCACTCTGCAGAACAGGGGGAGATCATACCAACTCCACTCACTCACTCTGTAGAACATGGGGAGATCATACAAACTCCACTCACTCACTCACTCTGCAGAACAGGGGGAGATCACACAAACTCCACTCACTCACTCTGTAGAACAGGGGGAGATCATACAAACTACACTCACTCACTCTGTAGAACAGGGGTAGATCACACAAACTCCACGCATGCTGTAGAACAGGGGGAGATCATACAAACTCCACTCACTCTGTAGAATAGGGGGAGATCACACAAACTCCACTCACTCCCTCTGTAGAACAGGGGGAGATCACACAAACTCCACTCACTCACTCACTCTGTAGAACAGGGGGAGATCACACAAACTCCACTCACTCTGTAGGACAGTGGGAGATCACACAAACTCCACTCACTCTGTAGAACAGGGGGAGATCACACAAACTCCACTCACTCTGTAGGACAGTGGGAGATCACACAAACTCCACTCACTCTGTAGAACAGGGGGAGATCACACAAACTCCACTCACTCACTCTGCAGAACAGGGGGAGATCATACAAACTCCACTCACTCACTCTGCAGAACAGGGGGAGATCACACAAACTCCACTCACTCACTCTGTAGAACAGGGGGAGATCATACAAACTCCACTCACTCACTCTGTAGGACAGGGGGAGATCATACAAACTCCACTCACTCACTCTGCAGAACAGGGGGAGATCACACAAACTCCACTCACTCACTTTGTAGGACAGGGGGAGATCATACAAACTCCACTCACTCACTCTGTAGAACAGGGGGAGATCATACAAACTCCACTCATTCACTCACTCTGCAGAACAGGGGGAGATCATACAAACTCCACTCACTCACTCACTCTGCAGAACAGGGGGAGATCATACAAACTCCACTCACTCACTCTGTAGAACAGGGGGAGATCATACAAACTCCACTCACTCACTCACTTTGCAGAACAGGGGGAGATCACACAAACTCCACTCACTCACTCTGTAGAACAGGGGGAGATCATACAAACTCCACTCACTCACTCACTCTGCAGAACAGGGGGAGATCATACAAACTCCACTCACTCACTCTGTAGAACAGGGGGAGATCATACAAACTCCACTCACTCACTCACTCTGCAGAACAGGGGGAGATCACACAAACTCCACTCACTCTTTAGAACAGGGGGAGATCATACAAACTACACTCACTCACTCTGTAGAACAGGGGTAGATCACACAAACTCCACTCACTCTGTAGGACAGGGGGAGATCATACAATCTCCACTCACTCACTTTGTAGGACAGGGGGAGATCATACAAACTCCACTCACTCACTCTGCAAAACAGGGGTAGATCACACAAACTCCACTCACTCTGTAGGACAGGGGGAGATCATACAATCTCCACTCACTCACTTTGTAGGACAGGGGGAGATCATACAAACTCCACTCACTCACTCACTCACTCTGCAGAACAGGGGGAGATCATACCAACTCCACTCACTCACTCACTCACTCACTCTGTAGAACATGGGGAGATCATACAAACTCCACTCACTCACTCACTCACTCTGCAGAACAGGGGGAGATCATACCAACTCCACTCACTCACTCTGTAGAACATGGGGAGATCATACAAACTCCACTCACTCACTCACTCTGCAGAACAGGGGGAGATCACACAAACTCCACTCACTCACTCTGTAGAACAGGGGGAGATCATACAAACTACACTCACTCACTCTGTAGAACAGGGGTAGATCACACAAACTCCACGCATGCTGTAGAACAGGGGGAGATCATACAAACTCCACTCACTCTGTAGAATAGGGGGAGATCACACAAACTCCACTCACTCCCTCTGTAGAACAGGGGGAGATCACACAAACTCCACTCACTCACTCTGTAGAACAGGGGGAGATCATACAAACTCCACTCACTCTGTAGGACAGGGGGAGATCATACAAACTCCACTCACTCACTCTGCAGAACAGGGGGAGATTACACAAACTCCACTCACTCACTCTGTAGAACAGGGGGAGATCATACAAACTCCACTCACTCTGTAGGACAGGGGGAGATCATACAAACTCCACTCACTCACTCTGCAGAACAGGGGGAGATCATACAAACTCCACTCACTCACTCTGTAGAACAGGGGGAGATCATACAAACTCCACTCACTCTGTAGGACAGTGGGAGATCACACAAACTCCACTCACTCTGTAGAACAGGGGGAGATCATACAAACTCCACTCACTCACTCTGTAGAACAGGGGGAGATCACACAAACTCCACTCACTCACTCTGTAGGACAGGGGGAGATCATACAAACTACACTCACTCACTCTGTAGAACAGGGGGAGATCATACAAACTCCACTCACTCTGTAGGACAGTGGGAGATCACACAAACTCCACTCACTCTGTAGAACAGGGGGAGATCATACAAACTCCACTCACTCTGTAGGACAGTGGGAGATCACACAAACTCCACTCACTCTGTAGAACAGGGCGAGATCACACAAACTCCACTCACTCTGTAGAACAGGGGGAGATCACACAAACTCCACTCACTCACTCTGTAGGACAGGGGGAGATCATACAAACTACACTCACTCACTCTGTAGAACAGGGGGAGATCATACAAACTCCACTCACTCACTCTGTAGGACAGGGGGAGATCATACAAACTCCACTCACTCACTCTGTAGGACAGTGGGAGATCATACAAACTCCACTCACTCTGTAGGACAGTGGGAGATCACACAAACTCCACTCACTCTGTAGAACAGGGGGAGATCATACAAACTCCACTCACTCTGTAGGACAGTGGGAGATCACACAAACTCCACTCACTCTGTAGAACAGGGGGAGATCACACAAACTCCACTCACTCTGTAGGACAGTGGGAGATCATACAAACTCCACTCACTCTGTAGGACAGTGGGAGATCACATAAACTCCACTCACTCACTCTGTAGAACAGGGGGAGATCACACAAACCCCACTCACTCTGTAGAATAGGGGGAGATCACACAAACTCCACTCACTCTGTAGGACAGTGGGAGATCACACAAACTCCACTCACTCTGTAGAACAGGGGGAGATCACACAAACTCCACTCACTCTGTAGGACAGTGGGAGATCACACAAACTCCACTCACTCTGTAGAACAGGGGGAGATCACACAAACTCCACTCACTCTGTAGGACAGTGGGAGATCACACAAACTCCACTCACTCTGTAGAACAGGGGGAGATCACACAAACTCCACTCACTCTGTAGGACAGTGGGAGATCACACACACTCCACTCACTCTGTAGAACAGGGGGAGATCACACAAACTCCACTCACTCTGTAGAACAGGGGGAGATCACACAAACTCCACTCACTCTGTAGAACAGGGGGAGATCACACAAACTCCACTCACTCTGTAGGACAGTGGGAGATCACACAAACTCCACTCACTCTGTAGAACAGGGGGAGATCACACAAACTTCACTCACTCTGTAGAACAGGGGGAGATCACACAAACTCCACTCACTCTGTAGAACAGTGGGAGATCACACAAACTCCACTCACTCTGTAGAACAGGGGGAGATCACACAAACTCCACTCACTCTGTAGAACAGGGGGAGATCACACAAACTCCACTCACTCACTCTGTAGGACAGTGGGAGATCATACAAACTCCACTCACTCTGTAGAACAGGGGGAGATCACACAAACTACACTCACTCACTCTGTAGGACAGTGGGAGATCATACAAACTCCACTCACTCTGTAGAACAGGGGGAGATCACACAAACTACACTCACTCACTCTGTAGGACAGTGGGAGATCACACAAACTACACTCACTCACTCTGTAGGACAGTGGGAGATCACACAAACTCCACTCACTCTGTAGGACAGGGGGAGATCACACAAACTCCACTCACTCTGTAGGACAGGGGGAGATCACACAAACTCCACTCACTCTGTAGGACAGGGGGAGATCACACAAACTCCACTCACTCTGTAGAACAGGGGGAGATCACACAAACTCCACTCACTCTGTAGGACAGGGGGAGATCACACAAACTCCACTCACTCTGTAGAACAGGGGGAGATCACACAAACTCCACTCACTCTGTAGAACAGGGGGAGATCACACAAACTCCACTCACTCTGTAGAACAGGGGGAGATCACACAAACTCCACTCACTCTGTAGGACAGTGGGAGATCACACAAACTCCACTCACTCTGTAGGACAGTGGGAGATCACACAAACTCCACTCACTCTGTAGAACAGGGGGAGATCACACAAACTCCACTCACTCTGTAGAACAGGGGGAGATCACACAAACTCCACTCACTCTGTAGAACAGGGGGAGATCACACAAACTCCACTCACTCTGTAGAACAGGGGGAGATCACACAAACTCCACTCACTCTGTAGAACAGGGGGAGATCACACAAACTCCACTCACTCACTCTGTAGAACAGGGGGAGATCACACAAACTCCACTCACTCACTCTGTAGAACAGGGGGAGATCACACAAACTCCACTCACTCTGTAGAACAGGGGGAGATCACACAAACCCCACTCTCCAGGCGAGGGATGTAACGTCTCCTCACCCCCCACCCATGACCCCCCCCCCCACCCTGCCGTGTCTCAGCTGTGCTGAGCGCTCCGTCGTTCATTCTGAGGCTCGACAAAGTTACGATGGAGGAGGGTGAGGAGGAGGAGGAGGAGGATGAGGAGTGCGGTGTTGAGGTTGACGTTCAAGACGACGACGATGATGATGACGACGATGATGATGGCGGTGAAGATGGTGGTGAAGATGGCGGTGAGGATGGCGGTGAAGATGGCGGTGAAGATGGCGGTGATGATGGCGGTGAAGATCGCGGTGAAGATGGCGGTGAGGATGGCGGTGAGGACGATGATGACGGCGGTGAGGATGGCGGTGAGGACGACAACTCCGACGACGATGACCTTGACCTTGACGGCGACGATGACGACGGCGGTGAAGATGGCGGTGAGGACGTCTACAACATCTCCAACTTCGACGACGATGACGACGGCGGTGGTGGTGGTGGTGGCGGTGGTGGTGGCGGTGGTGGCGGTGGTGGTGGTGGCGGCGGTGGTGGTGGCGGTGGCGGCGGCGGCGGTGGCGGTGGTGGCGGTGGTGGCGGTGGTGGGGAGGCTGGGGAGTTGCAGGCGGCAGTTGACGGGGTGGAGGTGGTGGAGGTGTGGAAGCTGTCCGTGTCTGTTTCCGTGGGGCGAGCGTTGAAGACGCTGGTGTCACACCACGTGGAGTTCCACCACCAGGTTGAGATCTCAACAAGAGACGGCGCTCGACGCACGGTGAGAGGCTGCGGGAGTTGTGACGGGGGTCGGGAGGTCGTGGCGGGAGATGTGTGTGTGGTCGAGTGGGTGGGTGGTGATGCTGCTACTGATGATGATGATGCTGATAATGCTACTGCCGATGACACTGCTACTGATGATGATGCTACTGATGATGCTGATACTGATGATGCTACTGCCGATGATGATGTTGATGATGATGCCACTGCTACTGATGATGCTACTGCCGATGATGATGTTGCTGCTACTGATGATGCCACTGCTACTGACGATACTGCTGCTGCTACTACTACTGCTACTAATGATGATGATGATGCTACTACTGCTGCTACTACTACTGATGATGATGATGCTACTACTGCTGCTGCTACTACTACTGATGATTATGATGATGCTACTACTGCTGCTACTACTGCTGTTATTAATGATGATGATGGTACTACTGCTGCTACTACTGCTGTTACTAATGATGATGATGATGCTACTACTGCTGCTACTACTACTGTTACTAATGATGATGATGCCACTACTGCTGCTACTACTACTGATGATGATGATACTACTGCTGCTGCAACTGATGATGCTACTACTACTACTGATGATGCTACTACTACTGATGATGCTACTCCCAGGGGCGCTTCATCGGATGCCGCTACCAGCGTGCGGTGCCTCCGCCTCGGGGCGACGAGGATGAATACTGCGTCCGCGTGAGAATCGTAGCCGACTTCCCACGGTGGAAGGCAGGGGAGTGGTCTCCCCTGTCGTGTGTCTCCGTCCCTCCACCACACAGCGCCGTGGGTAAGTGGGTGGGTGGGTGAATGAGTGGGTGTGTGGGTGTGTGGGTGGCTGGGTGAGTGGGTGGCTGGGTGAATGAGCGGGTGGGTGAGTGGGTGGCTGGGTGAGTGAGTGAGTGAGTGGGTGAGTGGGTGAGTGAGTGGGTGGGTGAGTGGGTGGCTGGGTGAGTGGGTGGCTGGGTGAATGAGTGGGTGGGTGGGTGAGTGAGTGGGTGGGTGAGTGGGTGGCTGGGTGAGTGAGTGGGTGGGTGAGTGAGTGGGTGGGTGAGTGGGTGGCTGGGTGAGTGAGTGAGTGGGTGGGTGGGTGAGTGAGTGGGTGAGTGGGTGGGTGAGTGGGTGGGTGGGTGGGTGGGTGAGTGAGTGAATGAGTGAGTGGGTGAGTGAGTGGGTGGGTGAGTGGGTGGGTGAGTGAGTGAGTGGCTGGGTGAGTGGGTGGCTGGGTGAATGAGCGGGTGGGTGAGTGGGTGGCTGGGTGAGTGAGTGAGTGAGTGGGTGGGTGGGTGGTGTGAGTGACGTGAGTGGGTGAGTGAGTGGGTGGGTGGGTGGGTGAGTGGGTGAGTGGGTGAGTGGGTGAGTGGGTGGGTGGGTGGATGAGTGAGTGAGTGAGTGGTGGGTGAGTGGGTGGCTGGGTGAGTGAATGGGTGGGGGGGTGGGTGAGTGAGTGAGTGAGGTGAGTGAATGAGTGAGTGGGTGAGTGAGTGGGTGGGTGGGTGAGTGAGTGGCTGGGTGATTGGGTGGCTGGTGAATGAGCGGGTGGTGAGTGGGTGGCTGGGTGAGTGGGGTGAGTGAGTGGTGAGAGTGGGGGTGGGTGGGTGAGTGAGTGGGTGAATGAAGTGGGTGAGTGAGTGGGTGGGTGAGTGGGTGGCTGGGTGAGTGGAGTGATGTCATTGGGTGGGTGGGTGAGTGAGTGGGTGGTGGGTGATGTGAGTGAATGAGTGAGTGGGTGAGTGGAGTGGGTGGGTTGGATGAGTGGGTGGGTTGGTGGGTGAGTGAGTGGTGGGTTGGTGGGTGAGTGAGTGAGTGGGTGGGAAGAGTGGGTGGGTGGGTGAGTGAGTGGGGTGGGTGGGGAGAGTGGGTGGGTGGGTGAGTGAGTGGGTGGTGGTGAATGGGTGGGTGGGTGGTGAGT
>NW_026891177.1:0-25624 GCF_015708825.2 Lethenteron reissneri | reverse complement strand
GTTTGTGTGATCTCCCACTGTCCTACAGAGTGAGTGAGTGTAGTTTGTGTGATCTCCCACTGTCCTACAGAGTGAGTGTAGTTTGTATGATCTCCCACTGTCCTACAGAGTGAGTGAGTGTAGTTTGTGTGATCTCCCCCTGTTCTACAGAGTGAGTGGAGTTTGTATGATCTCCCACTGTCCTACAGAGTGAGTGAGTGGAGTTTGTGTGATCTCCCCCTGTTCTACAGAGTGAGTGGAGTTTGTGTGATCTCCCCTGTTCTACAGAGTGAGTGGAGTTTGTGTGATCTCCCACTGTCCTACAGAGTGAGTGGAGTTTGTGTGATCTCCCCCTGTTCTACAGAGTGAGTGAGTGGAGTTTGTGTGATCTCCCCCTGTTCTACAGAGTGAGCGGGGTTTGTGTGATCTCCCCCTGTTCTACAGAGTGAGTGAGTGGAGTTTATGTGATCTCCCACTGTCCTACAGAGTGAGTGGAGTTTGTATGATCTCCCACTGTCCTACAGAGTGAGTGGAGTTTGTGTGATCTCCCCCTGTTCTACAGAGTGAGTGGAGTTTGTGTGATCTCCCACTGTCCTACAGAGTGAGTGGAGTTTGTATGATCTCCCCCTGTTCTACAGAGTGAGTGGGGTTTGTGTGATCTCCCACTGTCCTACAGAGTGAGTGGAGTTTGTATGATCTCCCACTGTCCTACAGAGTGAGTGGAGTTTGTGTGATCTCCCACTGTCCTACAGAGTGAGTGGAGTTTGTGTGATCTCCCCCTGTTCTACAGAGTGAGTGGAGTTTGTGTGATCTCCCACTGTCCTACAGAGTGAGTGGAGTTTGTATGATCTCCCCCTGTTCTACAGAGTGAGTGGAGTTTGTGTGATCTCCCACTGTCCTACAGAGTGAGTGGAGTTTGTATGATCTCCCACTGTCCTACAGAGTGAGTGAGTGGAGTTTGTATGATCTCCCCCTGTCCTACAGAGTGAGTGAGTGGAGTTTGTGTGATCTCCCCCTGTCCTACAGAGTGAGTGGAGTTTGTATGATCTCCCACTGTCCTACAGAGTGAGTGAGTGGAGTTTGTATGATCTCCCACTGTCCTACAGAGTGAGTGAGTGGAGTTTGTATGATCTCCCCCTGTTCTACAGAGTGAGTGAGTGTAGTTTGTATGATCTCCCCTGTCCTACAAGAGTGAGTGAGTGGAGTTTGTATGATCTCCCCCTGTTCTACAGAGTGAGTGGAGTTTGTGTGATCTCCCACTGTCCTACAGAGTGAGTGGAGTTTGTATGATCTCCCCCTGTTCTACAGAGTGAGTGAGTGTAGTTTGTATGATCTCCCCCTGTCCTACAGAGTGAGTGAATGGAGTTTGTGTGATCTCCCCCTGTTCTACAGAGTGAGTGGAGTTTGTGTGATCTCCCCCTGTTCTACAGAGTCAGTGGAGTTTGTGTGATCTCCCACTGTCCTACAGAGTGAGTGGAGTTTGTGTGATCTCCCCCTGTTCTGCAGAGTGAGTGAGTGGGGTTTGTATGATCTCCCCCTGTTCTGCAGAGTGAGTGAGTGGAGTTTGTATGATCTCCCCCTGTTCTGCAGAGTGAGTGAGTGGAGTTTGTATGATCTCCCCCTGTTCTGCAGAGTGAGTGAGTGAGTGGAGTTTGTATGATCTCCCCTTGTTCTGCAGAGTGAGTGAGTGAGTGGAGTTTGTATGATCTCCCCCTGTTCTGCAGAGTGAGTGAGTGGAGTTTGTATGATCTCCCCCTGTTCTGCAGAGTGAGTGAGTGGAGTTTGTATGATCTCCCCCTGTCCTACAGAGTGAGTGAGTGGAGTTTGTATGATATCCCCCTGTTCTGCAGAGTGAGTGAGTGGAGTTTGTATGATCTCCCCCTGTTCTACAGAGTGAGTGAGTGGAGTTTGTGTGATCTCCCCCTGTCCTACAAAGTGAGTGAGTGGAGATTGTATGATCTCCCCCTGTTCTGCAGAGTGAGTGAGTGGAGTTTGTATGATCTCCCCCTGTTCTGCAGAGTGAGTGAGTGAGTGGAGTTTGTATGATCTCCCCTTGTTCTGCAGAGTGAGTGAGTGAGTGGAGCTTGTGTGATCTCCCCCTGTTCTGCAGAGTGAGTGAGTGGAGTTTGTATGATCTCCCCCTGTTCTGCAGAGTGAGTGAGTGGAGTTTGTATGATCTCCCCCTGTTCTGCAGAGTGAGTGAGTGGAGTTTGTATGATCTCCCCCTGTCCTACAGAGTGAGTGAGTGGAGTTTGTATGATCTCCCCCTGTTCTACAGAGTGAGTGAGTGGAGTTTGTGTGATCTCCCCCTGTTCTGCAGAGTGAGTGAGTGGAGTTTGTATGATCTCCCCCTGTTCTGCAGAGTGAGTGAGTGGAGTTTGTGTGATCTCCCCCTGTTCTGCAGAGTGAGTGAGTGGAGTTTGTATGATCTCCCCCTGTTCTACAGAGTGAGTGAGTGGAGTTTGTGTGATCTCCCCCTGTTCTACAGAGGGAGTGAGTGGAGTTTGTGTGATCTCCCCCTATTCTACAGAGTGAGTGGAGTTTGTATGATCTCCCCCTGTTCTACAGAGTGAGTGGAGTTTGTGTGATCTACCCCTGTTCTACAGAGTGAGTGAGTGTAGTTTGTATGATCTACCCCTGTTCTACAGAGTGAGTGAGTGGAGTTTGTATGATCTCCCCCTGTAAGCCGAAACACACTCTTCTTCTTCTTCCTAGCGTTGTTCCCGCTGTGGCGCAGGGTCCGCTTTTCGGTAAGCCGAAACACACACACAGGCAAAAAGAGTCACAGACATACACAGAAACCCACAGACACCCACACACACAGAGAGACACACACACAGAGACACAGAGAGAGAGAGAGACAGACACAGAGAGACACACACACACAGACACACACAGAGACACACACACAGAGACACACACACACACAGAGAAACACACACAGAGACGTAGGCATATGCACAATCTCGTGACACTCACTCTCCCTCAAGGGCACGACCTCAAGCGCGACCCAGGGTGAGGACAGCGGTGGTGAGGACGAGACGGAGAATCTCACGCGGAGGAAATAGCGGCCACCGGCATCGTCCAGCGCGGAAGAGACGTCGCAGCACGTGTCTGCGGTGGCAGCACAGACGGTCTGCCAGAGGGCACGTCTGAAGCTGCGCAGACAGAGACACAGGGAGCAGTGGTGAGGTTGGTGGGGAGTGAGTGGGTGAGTGGGTTGGTGGGTGGGTGAGTGGCTGAGTGAGTGAGTGGGTTGGTGAGTGGGTTGGCGGGTGAGTGAGTGGGTTGGTGAGTGTGGTGAGTGGGTTAGTGGGTGGGTGAGTGGGTTGGTGAGTAAGTGGGTCGGTGAGTGAGTGGGTGAGTGGGTGAGTGGGTTGGTGGGTGAGTGGGTTCGTGAGTGGGTTGGTGAGTGAGTGAATTAATGGGTGAGTGCCTGAGTGAGTGGCTGAGTGAGTGGCTGAGTGAGTGGGTTGGCGGGTGAGTGAGTGGGTGAGTGGGTTGGTGAGCGAGTGGGTTGGTGAGTGAGTGACTTAATGGGTGAGTGGCTGAGTGAGTGAGTGAGCATCTCACAGTTTGCTCTGAACTCTGTAGGTGACATTCAGGAACGTTGAGTTGGTGGTGGTGGTGGAGTTGATGCTTGAAGGGTCAACAGGTGGGGGTCTCTCTCCTCCACCCCCCACAGGAGCCACTTCAACGGGGTCCCAGCAAAGCGTCGCCAGGAGGTCTTGAGACTCCAAACGCACATTCAGTAGATACGGCGCAACTGGGCAGATGGGAAAACAACACTCACACACAGTGCGCTAACCACTGCACCACCACTCACACAGTGCGCTAACCACTGCACCACCACTCCCCCCACACACACACAGTGCGCTAACCACTGCACCACCACTCACTCACACACAGTGCGCTAACCAGTGCACCACCACTCCCCACACACACAGTGCGCTAACCACTGCACCACCACTCCCCCCACACACACAGTGCGCTAACCACTGCACCACCACTCACACACAGTGCGCTAACCACTGCACCACCACTCCCCACACACACACAGTGCGCTAACCACTGCACCACCACTCCCCACACACACACACAGTGCGCTAACCACTGCACCACCACTCCCCACACACACACACAGTGCGCTAACCACTGCCCAACCACTCACACAGTGCGCTAACCACTGCACCACCACTCCACACACACACAGTGCGCTAACCACTGCACCACCACTCCCCACTCACTCACACACAGTGCGCTAACCACTGCACCACCACTTCCCCCACACACACAGTGCGCTAACCACTGCACCACCACTCCCCACACACACACAGTGCGCTAACCACTGCACCACCACTCCACACACACACACACAGTGCGCTAACCACTGCACCACCACTCCCCACACACACACACAGTGCGCTAACCACTGCACCACCACTCCCCACTCACAGTGCGCTAACCACTGCACCACCACTCCCCACACACACACAGTGCGCTAACCACTGCACCACCGCTCCCCACACACACACACAGTGCGCTAACCACTGCACCACCGCTCCCCACACACACACAGTGTGCTAACCAGTGCACCACCGCTCCCCACACACACACAGTGTGCTAACCAGTGCACCACCGCTCCCCACACACACACAGTGTGCTAACCAGTGCACCACCACTCCCCCCACACACAGTGCGCTAACCACTGCACCACCGCTCCCCCCCCCCCACACACAGTGCGCTAACCACTGCACCCCCGCTCCCCACACGCACACAGTGCGCTAACCACTGCACCACCGCTCCCCACACACACACACAGTGCGCTAACCACTGCACCACCGCTCCCACCCCCACACACACAGTGCGCTAACAAGTGCACCACCGCTCCCCACACACACACAGTGCGCTAACCAGTGCACCACCACTCACACACACACAGTGTGCTAACCACTGCACCACCGCTCCCCACTCACACACACAGTGTGCTAACCAGTGCACCACCGCTCCCCACACACACACAGTGCGCTAACCAGTGCACCACCGCTCCCCACACACACACACTGCGCTAACCACTGCACCACCGCTCCCCACACACACACACAGTGCGCTAACCAGTGCACCACCGCTCCCCACACGCACACAGTGCGCTAACCACTGCACCACCGCTCCCCACACACACACAGTGCGCTAACCACTGCACCACCACTCCCCACACACACACAGTGTGCTAACCAGTGCACCACCGCTCCCCACTCACTCAAACACACACACAGTGCGCTAACCACTGCACCACCACTCCCCACTCACACACACACAGTGAGCTAACCACTGCACCACCGCCCCCCCCCCACACACACAGTGCGCTAACCACTGCACCACCACTCCCCACTCACACACACACAGTGCGCTAACCACTGCACCACCGCTCCCCACACACACAGTGTGCTAACCACTGCACCACCACTCCCCACTCACTCAAACACACACACAGTGCGCTAACCACTGCACCACCACTCCCCACTCACACACACACAGTGAGCTAACCACTGCACCACCGCCCCCCCCCACACACACAGTGCGCTAACCACTGCACCACCGCTCCCCACACACACAGTGTGCTAACCAGTGCACCACCGCTCCCCACTCACACACACACAGTGCGCTAACCACTGCACCACCGCTCCCCACACACACAGTGTGCTAACCACTGCACCACCGCTCCCCACACACACACAGTGTGCTAACCAGTGCACCACCGCTCCCCACACACAGTGACCTCCTCACCGTGTGAGCACGTGACGAGGTGGGGCTGCTGGAGGGAGAGGAAGAGGAGGCCAAGGGCGCGGGAGAGTCTCCTGCACGACGCCATCGACTCCACACAAAGTCACGAGGTGCAGGCAGAATCGATTTAAGGTTCGATTAACTACACTAGCGTCGATTCCCATTGGGATAACATGGGAATCGATTCCAGGCGAGTAATGGATGTCTGGAGTCCATTCCCATTGGGATAACATGGGAAACGATTCTCAGTCTATTCGCGTGGGAATCGAACAAGATAGACGAACACGTGGGTAGGCGTGGTTTCTCTCTCAAACTTATCGATCTTTCACCACTTGTTATTGATCTGTGTAAGATCGTCGCCAGCCAGGTAGGCTGCTGTGGTGTTCTCTACAGCTGTGCCTGCTGCTGCTGGTGGTGGTGCTGGTGGTGGTGGTGCTGGTGGTGGTGGTGCTGCTGGTGGTGCTGGTGGTGGTGGTGCTGGTGGTGGTGCTGGTGGTGGTGCTGGTGGTGGTGGTGCTGGTGGTGGTGGTGGTGCTGGTGGTGCTGGTGCTGGTGGTGCTGGTGGTGGTGGTGGTGGTGCTGGTGGTGGTGCTGGTGGTGGTGCTGGTGGTGGTGGTGCTGGTGGTGGTGGTGGTGCTGGTGGTGCTGCTGGTGGTGGTGCTGGTGGTGGTGCTGGTGGTGGTGGTGGTGCTGGTGGTGGTGGTGGTGCTGGTGGTGGTGGTGCTGGTGGTGGTGGTGCTGGTGGTGCTGCTGGTGGTGGTGCTGGGGTGGTGGTGCTGGTGGTGGTGGTGCTGGTGGTGCTGCTGGTGGTGGTGCTGGTGGTGGTGCTGCTGGTGGTGGTGGTGCTGGTGGTGGTGGTGGTGCTGGTGGTGGTGGTGGTGCTGGTGGTGGTGGTGCTGGTGGTGGTGGTGGTACTGGTGGTGGTGGTGGTGGTGCTGGTGGTGGTGGTGCTGGTGGTGGTGCTGGTGGTGGTGGTGCTGGTGGTGGTGATGGTGGTGGTGATGGTGGTGGTGCTGGTGGTGGTGGTGCTGGTGGTGGTGGTGGTGCTGGTGGTGGTGCTGGTGGTGCTGGTGGTGGTGGTGCTGGTGGTGGTGGTGGTGCTGGTGGTGGTGCTGGTGGTGCTGGTGGTGGTGATGGTGGTGGTGATGGTGGTGGTGCTGGTGGTGGTGGTGGTGCTGGTGGTGGTGCTGGTGGTGCTGGTGGTGCTGCTGGTGCTGCTGGTGGTGGTGCTGCTGGTGGTGGTGCTGGTGCTGGTGGTGCTGCTGGTGGTGGTGCTGGTGGTGGTGGTGCTGGTGGTGCTGGTGGTGGTGGTGGTGCTGGTGGTGGTGCTGGTGGTGGTGCTGGTGGTGCTGGTGGTGCTGCTGGTGGTGGTGCTGGTGGTGCTGCTGGTGGTGGTGCTGGTGGTGGTGGTGCTGCTGGTGGTGGTGGTGGTGCTGGTGGTGGTGCTGCTGGTGGTGCTGGTGGTGCTGGTGCTGGTGGTGCTGGTGGTGCTGGTGGTGCTGCTGGTGGTGGTGGTGCTGGTGCTGCTGGTGGTGGTGTTGGTGGTGGTGATGGTGGTGCTGGTGGTGCTGGTGGTGGTGGTGGTGCTGCTGCTGGTGGTGCTGGTGGTGGTGGTGGTGCTGCTGGTGGTGGTGCTGGTGGTGGTGGTGCTGCTGGTGGTGGTGGTGCTGGTGGTGCTGGTGGTGGTGCTGGTGGTGGTGGTGCTGGTGGTGCTGCTGGTGGTGGTGGTGCTGGTGGTGGTGGTGCTGGTGCTGGTGGTGGTGCTGCTGGTGGTGGTGCTGGTGGTGGTGGTGCTGGTGGTGGTGCTGGTGGTGGTGGTGGTGCTGCTGCTGCTGGTGGTGGTGCTGGTGGTGGTGATCAAAAACACTTTTAAATGTCTGGGACAACTAGTGTTAGTTGCTAGGCCAGGCTGCCTCCATAGGGGTCATTTGCGTCGTGTTTACTAATATAAATAGTCTAATAGTGTGAAATACACTGTGTTTAATACCACTAGTGTAATAGTGTGGAATGCGTTGTGTTTAATACTAAAAATACTGATAGGTTACATCAGCCCACAGGTGCAGGGAGGGGCTGGGTGGGGAGGGAGGGGAGGGGCTGGGTGGGGAGGGGCTGGTCACCCCGTGGTGCCCTTATAAAACTCAACGTTTCACCTACTCACGCCGGCTTGTGCCCGCCCTCACAGTCGGGCATATTTGCGGAATACACCACATTGCCCTGGCCGTTGACCCTGCAGGCCATTGAGCGAGCAACCCAGCGTCACTACCAGCTCCCTCCGCAGCAGCAGGAATGTGTTGTGACGGTGCGGACTGCTGCGTTGTGTTTCACACGACACAGGATTGACGACGGGAGGAGACGGGCACGGTGGGTTCACGGCTCCACAAGCAGCAGCAGCAGCAGCTGCAGCTGCAGCAGCAACAGAAGCTGCAGCAGCAGCAACAGCAGCAACAACAGCAGCAGCAACAGCAGCAGCAGGAGCAGCAGCGAGAACTTGCCGACCACATGTCGCTGCGATGTGTCGCGTTGCTGTTGCTCGTCTCCGTCTCCTTCCAAGGTGATGATCACCGCCGCCGTGACCATCGGCAGCGTCCAGCAGCATCCCCCCCCCCCTCATCCGCTCGTGGTTCGGCTTCACCGTGTCAATCGTCGTCTGTAGACGCGGAAGATTCGTGGCACCCCGCACACGCGAATTGGCGCTGTACGATGGGGAGTCTTTCTTTAAAAAAAGAGTCGCGATTTGCTGAGTGCTGATTTGCTGAGTGCTGATTAGCTGAGTGCTGATTTGCTGAGTGCTGATTTGCTGAGTGCTGATTTGCTGAGTGCTGATTAGCTGAGTGCTGATTTGCTGAGTGCTGATTTGATGAGTGCTGATTTGCTGAGTGCTGATTTGCTGAGTGCTGATTTGCTGAGTGCTGATTTGCTGAGTGCTGATTTGCTGAGTGCTGATTTGCTGAGTGCTGATTTGATGAGTGCGACGGGCGACGCTTCGTTGGTTCCTGCACGAAGGTGGATTCCATCGTGTAAGTCGTGATCTAGCCTCGTGTACTGTACACTTCACTATACACTACACTATACACTTCACTACTACACTATACACTACTTTACACTACACTATACACTACTATACACTACACTATACACTACTATACACTACACTACACTATACACTACACTATACACTACTTTACACTACACTATACACTATACACTTCACTACTACACTATACACACTACACTATACACACTACACTATACACACTACACTATACACACTATACACTATACACACTATATACTACACACTACACTATACAACGTTTCAGAGTCAAGTTGGACTCGCAAGCAAATGGCCGATGACGACCCCGCGACCTTTGACGCACGGAGCGCCCCTCCCTCCCCCCTCCCCCCGTGTCCCTCCCCCCTCCCCCCTCCCCTCGTCTCCCTCCCAGCGGCCCCCATGGTGGCCGTGGCGGCGACCCAGAGGCCCGTGCTGCTCACCCAGCAGCAGCAGCAGCAGCGCCACCACAAGGTGAGCAGCCCTTCGCCTACGGGGACTTTCGCTCTGTCACTTTCCTGCTGGTTTCTCCGCTCCCTGCTGCTGCCTGGGGGTTTTGTTGCCTTAACCGCGTCGCGGAAGCGGCCTCAAATGAGTACCTGGTGCGGTGTGTAAACATCGCCACTGGGGAGACAAAGGCGGCCGGGCGTGGTGCTGGCCTCCCACCCCCTCGTGTACCGTGCCGGGTTTCATAGGTGCTCGCTAACAGCACTTGCCCCTACAGTCTGTTAAGGCTACACGGGGGATCTTTGTTTTGTGTGTTGGTCTGTTTCCCTCTCCTGCAGATCGGTGAATGTTACGTGCGCAACGCTTACCCAGAGCCCCTCGTCACGTGGTACAAGGCGTCCCTGCCCCTGTGGCCATCACCTGGTAGGTAGATCTGTTAGTGAATGTATCTGTTGGTGAATATGTCTGCGATAGTGTAGTGTATAGTGTAGTGTATAGTGTAGTGTGTAGTGTATAGTGTAGTGTATAGTGTAGTGTATAGTGTATAGTGTAGTAGTGTAGTGTATAGTGTAGTGTATAGTGTAGTGTATAGTGTAGTAGTGTAGTGTATAGTGTAGTGTATAGTGTAGTGTATAGTGTAGTGTATAGTGTAGTAGTGTAGTGTATAGTGTAGTGTATAGTAGTGTAGTAGTGTAGTGTATAGTGTAGTGTATAGTGTAGTGTATGGTGTAGTGTATAGTTTAGTGTATAGTGTAGTGTATCGTGTAGTGCAGGGGTCGGCAACCAAAATAACAAGAAGAGCCATTTTTTTCCAATTCGGTACAAAATTCAGTATTTCAAGAGCCGCAATGCATCTATGTACATATGAAGTATGGGAATTGACGGCAGGAACTTCTTGAAGGGAACACACTTTTATTAAATCTTTACGTATCAAAATACAACGTGTAGTCTCCTTCTCCGACTTCACACTCCACCACTCTCGTGTAAACTCTAGGCCTCTGGCTACACACGATACCCTTCACTCGTGTAGACCCTATGCCTCTGGCTACACAATACACTCGACTCGTGTAGACCCTATGTCCCTGGCTACACACACTGCATTCGGCTCGTGTAGACCTTATGCCTCTGGCTACACACACTACACTCGCCTCTGGGTTACACAGAGTCCCGGTCCCGTTAGGACAGCGGGACTAGGTACCGCAGGGCCCTAGGTCTTCATCCCCGTCTTCATTCTTCGCTGGTTACACACTGCCCTCACGCCTGTGTGCATCCCCTTTTATAGCCCCTGCTCACGAGAGGCGGAGCTGATGCGTACTTCAACGTGAGCATCGCTCCTTAATGAACCAATCACGACGCACTCTCTCTACGATCCGTTTTCCCCAGCGCGTGTTAACACTCCTCCACCAATCACACCGCGCTGCCACCCGATCACTCCCTCTCAGCACGTCACCGGCCCACAGCCAATCAGTACCCCGTAACCCACGACCCCGCGCTGACCCCTGATCCTCCACCGTCAGCGCGCGTCACCACCTACACAACCAATCATCACGCGCTGGCATACGATCTCTAATCCCAGCGCGTATCACCTCTACATCACCCCCTCCCACATAGCTTGCAGCCGGCCCGGCTGTTAACCAACAATACAACCTAACGTCAACGCAGTAACAAAGAAACTCCACCTCTCAGTGTGCCCCGTAACGCAACAACAACAACACAACACAACACTTAAATATGAAGCAATATACAGCCCGACGAACAACACAATAAAAGCGAACACCGGAAAACGAACGCGCCAAGTGTCTCTGTGACTAAACGCAGTGCCGAGGCGCTCCGGCTGCCTCGACTCCTCACGTGGCAGGTCACACAAAGTAGCGCGACCTAGCGCGAGTCCGTCTGGCCGGTCCGTCGTATGGGACGGGACGTTGGCGACCGTCCGGTGGCTCCGGCCGCTCAAGATCCGGCCGCCGGTGGTCGGCAGCTGTCAGTTCCGAGACACCTGGGAGCGGATCAGGCGGAGACATGTGAGGAGCAGGCAAAGACAATTCCCCCTCAGGGTCGCTGGTCACGTCACATGCTCGGCCCTCATGACACAAGGGGAGGCCATACGGAGGCGAGAACGGTTTCAGTCGGGAGGGGTGGACGTACCAACGGCGTTTTCCCCATTTTATCTGAACGCACTGGGGGCGTGCAACCCGCACGACCACCACGGGTCCCCGCCACGGCTTCAACAATTTAGGCGACGTAGCCAAAGGTGCCTGCGGGCAATGCAGCCAGGCCCTGTCACCTGGTTCCCAATTGTGCACGGACACCTTCCGTGCCCGCAACCGCTCGTTTGCAATTTGGCGAGCCCGTGAATTAAGCCGTGCGGCCTCCCTTGCCTCTGTCAGCTTATGAATATTAAATTTAATATGCTCTGCCAATTTCGAATTTGCTCGTGGTGCGGACAGACCCAGCTGCGTTTCCATGGGCGGGTCGGCTTCCCGACCGTACATCAGATAAAACGGGGAAAATCCCGTAGCTGCATGGGGGGCCATTCTATACGCGGCGAGGACCCCAGGGACCTGCAGGTCCCAATCAACATGCGCCTCACACACCTGCTGGCACAACATAGAAGTCAATGTCCTGTTAAGCCTCTCCACCATCCCGTCCGTCTGCGGGTGGTACGGGGAGGTACGCACCTTCTTGGTACCCAACAGGTCGCACACCTCTTGCAGTAATTTACTCGAAAAATTCTTCCCTTGGTCAGTCAGCAAGCGTTCGGGAGCCCCCTTGTCCAGGACGTAGCCCTGGACAAAGGCGTCCGTCACAGCCGCCGCCGACTGGTTGGCGAGTGGCCACGCCATAGGCCACCGGGTAAAATATTCGACCCCCACCAACAGGTACTTATTACCCCTAGGCGTGACCGGAAAAGGCCCCAGAATATCGAGTGCAACGAGCTCGTTAGTGCGCGAGACCTGGATGGATTGCAGCGGTGGATTAGCTGGCACAGGCGGTGGTTTCCGTCTGGCGCACTCAACACAACCCTTCAGAATATTCACCACGTCACCCCCCATTCCCGGCCAATAATAGTCACGCTGAAGCAGGGCAAGCGTTTTGTTAACTCCCAAATGCAAGAGGCGTTCATGTGCGGCCAAGACAACCTTCCCCCTCACAGCAGCAGGCACCACAATCGCATGCCGCCGGGACAAACTGTCCCATCTCATCAATAGGCCTTGCTTAAGCTCGTAGGAGCCAGTTCGGTCGTGGTTACCTTCGGAACCCCCCGTCTTGCGGCGCAATGCCAGCAGGGAGCTGTCCGCCATTTGGAGACGGCCCCACTCAATCAATGACATTGAGAGCAGCGAGTCCTGACCCCCAGGGGTAGCGGGACCATCCCCAATTGGTGTGCTCGCGGCCGCAACCAACGCCTCCCTACCTTCCGTAACCGGCGGTTTACAGCGCGCCGATCCCGATAAGCACGCACATTTGTGACAAGGCAACAACCGCGACAGGGCATCGGCATTTGTGTGTCGCAAGCCTTTACGGTACGTAGTCGTGAACTGATAGTCTTGGAGGACTTCCAACCACCGCGACAATTGGCCCGAGGGCTGGGCGACCCGCAATGAATACTGGAGCGCCGCGTGGTCCGTCCGGACCGTGAAATGACGGCCATAGAGATATGGCCTGAATTGTTGTACAAAAAAAACAATGGCAAGCAGTTCGCGACGGGTGACGCAGTAGCGCTGCTCTGCCGGCGACAACACCCTGCTACCATAGGCGACCACCCGTTCGACCCCTCCAACGACTTGGGACAGCACTCCCCCAATGCCCGTGTTGCTAGCGTCCGTGTCTAGCAAGAAGGGACTCGTGAAGTCCGGATAGCGCAAGGGTGGGGCCCTAACCAAGGCGTCCCGGAGGGAGCAGAATGCAGCCTCCTCCTCCGGTCCCCATCGAAACTTCACTCCTTTCGCCGTTAGAGCGTGCAAGGGTTTTGCAATGGTGGCAAAGTGCTCAACGAATCGGCGATAATACGAAGCAAAACCGATGAAACTGCGTACGTCTGACACTGACGTGGGCGTTGGCCACGAACTGACACAGTCCGTCTTCGCAGGATCGGTAGAAATCCCCGAAGAGTCGACAATGTGACCCAAGTACCTCACGGATTTACGAAAAAGGTGGCATTTGGCCGGTTTAAACTTTAATTTAGCCGATCGCATTCGCAAGAACACCCCCCTCAATCGCTGGAGGTGTTCTTCAAACGTTTTACTGAAAACAATGACATCGTCAAGGTAAATGAGGCACGTATCCCACTGCAAGCCCGACAAAACCAATTCCATAAGACGCTGAAACGTCGCAGGAGAGGAGTGAAGTCCCATGGGTAACCGGTTAAACTGAAACAGGCCCCCTGGAGTCCGAAATGCGGTCTTAGGCTTAGACTCTTCGTCGAGTGGCAACTGCCAGAATCCGGATAATAAATCAAGAGTCGAAAAGTATTGCGCACCAGACAATGCGTCGAGAGACTCGTCCATCCTGGGGAGCGGATACGCGTCGGCCACAGAGATCTTATTCAGGCGATGGAAATCGACACAAAATCGCAGGGACCCGTCCTGCTTTTTAACGAGCACAATAGGCGCTCCCCAAGGACTGGAGGAAGGCGAAATAATGTCGGCTTCTAGCATATCGTTAACTGCCGACTGAACATGTTCCTTCTCAGCAGGACTCAGTCGGAAGGGATTTTGCCTGACCGGTGCCGCATCGCCCGTTTCAATGTGGTGGCGTAGCAGGTCCGTGCACCCAATGTCATACTTATGTTTACTGAAGACATCCGAAAATTCAATGAGCAACCCGCGCAGCGCACCCAACTGTACCGCTGACAAATCATCAGAGTCCGCGCACAGCGAATCAACCCAATCGAGGTCCTCCTTCAATGTAACGTTTTCCGTGGGACTCGCATCCGCCTGCGCAACCAGCCTCTCCTCCGCAGGGACCCGCGCCGCGTGAGCTAGCACGGTGCCCTGCTGAATGACGGCCGGCCGCGCACCAGCGTTTAAAACCATCACAAACGGATCCCTGTCAGCCCCCACCAAAGTGTGAGCCACCGACAAATCGAGACCCCCAACAGCCCTATTAGAAGGACCCAAAAGCATGCCCTGTTCAGAGGCCTCCTTCACCCATGGCTTCCGCAACCGGACGGGAATTAACATTTGTGAACCCGGGGGCACGTGCACGGTCTGTGTCGCTAACGCCTGTATGGTAGCGCACGCCGTCCGAATTTCATTAGGGCTCGTCAAAAATGAAATACGGCGACCCGATGGTAGTTCAATGCAACGCTAATCAATGAGAATTTTGATGGGCATTTTTGCCAAAAAATCAGTGCCCAATAGACAAGGGACCGCCAGGGAGGACGAAACAAAAACGGGTCCCGACAATTTGATATCACCAATGCAAATGGACGCCCTAATCTGACCGATAATGCCCAATGATCCCCCGTTAGCGGCGTAAAATGGCACATCCACCGGAAGAAGCGGACGACATTGTACAGGGAGAATATTATAAATGAGATCCGATATAATAGTCGCCGATGCCCCCGTGTCCACTAACACCCTGACCTCGACCCCATCAATAGATCCGGTAACGACGGATGAACCCGCTGAGGCAGCCACTATTCTGTGCCCCAACTCCGACCATTTAATGTCTCCCCGGTCCCGGCCGAATCGCCCTCTCTGAACCGAATCCCCGAACTCTACTCGGCTCTCCCCCGCCGCAACGCGACGACCCATATGTGCCGAGTATGCGGGCCGAGCATGTGAGGTGCCGCGACTTGCCGGGGTTTGCAGGGACGACTTGGGGCCTTGGTCGTCGTCCAGCCGAGGTCCCATGGCGCGCTGACGTGGGGCGCGGCAACCGGAGGCCACGTGGCCCCGGAGGCCGCAGTTATAGCAGGTGATGACAGTCGTCGGAGATCTCGGTTGCTCCAGCTTGCGGGCCGCTCGCAGAGGCGAACGACCCCCCGATCTCCAGTCCCCCGGTCGTCCCGCGATGAACGCCTCCTCTCGTGGGCTGACGACTTGGGGCACGGTGACAACTGGGCCCGGAGTTGAGGCCACGGCAGCGTTGCAGACGACACCCTGTTTACGTTGAAGGACCTCGTGCGCTTGTATGCTTGTGGCGACCCGTAAGGATGAAATATCGGTCTCATCGGCCGTGTTGATGGGGACCCCCAGGTCCTGCGCCAACTTGAGCAGCTGCTCCAAAACCATGGCATCTTGGCCCTCCTCGTCCATACGAGGGAACGCGGCGTCGGCGAGAGCAAGCAACGCCGTGCGGTAGGCGAGCACGGTCTCCGTGTCCGCCTTCCGTCTTGCATAAAAATGATGGCGGCACGCGGAGGGAGGACCATAGACCTTGGCCATGAGAGCCAGCGCATCTTTGAGCGTGGAGCGGTCCGACCTGCGTGCGGACGTGAAGGCCGCGAGCGCGTTGTCATCCAGCATGGCAGGCAGTGCCCGCAGTGCCGTAGCGTCGGACCAGGCGGACATCTCCTGATGCGCCAAAAATCTGCGCTGAAATTGGCTCCAATCCCCGCCTTCCGCCTTGAAGGCTGACAACGTGGGAAGGCGCTGCTGAAAAATGAAGTTGTCCTCCTCCTCGTGCTTCCTCTCTGCCGCCCCGTCGGTGTGTAAGATGGCGGCCCCATCGGCGGGTGTGTGATGGCGGTCCGCCGCGCGCGTTGGTGACGTCAGCGGGCGCGCATGGAGAACCGCTGCCACGTGGTGATGGCCGTTCCCGCCAAAAGTCGGTGCAGAAGAAATGGCGGCCATCGCCAAATCGTTTTGGCGGGAATCTGCAGGGCGACCCTGCAGAACGTCGGCCGCCGTTCCCGCTCCTCCCGACGAGCTGATCTCCGCCAAGATGGACGCGGCGGCGAGCAGCAGCTCCGCCAGACGGGAGTGCGCTTCGCGAAGCACGGCGTCAGTCCCCCGTGGCTCGTCCGGCGCCGTCGGCGGATCCTGCCCCGTGGGCAACTCCTCTTCCTCACCCCCCGATGCCAGTTGACCCGCGTCGTCGAGGTTGTCCCCGTGGTCAATCCCTTGGGTCCGACGGTTCCTCCTTGTATCCATGCTTGGAAGACCGTTTCACTTCTGACGCCAGTTGAAGTATGGGAATTGACGGCAGGAACTTCTTGACGGGAACACACTTTTATTAAATCTTTGCGTATCAAAATACAACGTGTAGTCTCCTTCTCCGACTTCACACTCCACCACTCTCGTGTAAACTCTAGGCCTCTGGCTACACACGATACCCTTCACTCGTGTAGACCCTATGCCTCTGGCTACACAATACACTCGACTCGTGTAGACCCTATGTCCCTGGCTACACACACTACACTCGCCTCTGGGTTACACAGAGTCCCGGTCCCGTTAGGACAGCGGGACTAGGTACCGCAGGGCCCTAGGTCTTCATCCCCGTCTTCATTCTTCGCTGGTTACACACTGCCCTCACGCCTGTGTGCATCCCCTTTTATAGCCCCTGCTCACGAGAGGCGGAGCTGATGCGTACTTCAACGTGAGCATCGCTCCTTAATGAACCAATCACGACGCACTCTCTCTACGATCCGTTTTCCCCAGCGCGTGTTAACACTCCTCCACCAATCACACCGCGCTGCCACCCGATCACTCCCTCTCAGCACGTCACCGGCCCACAGCCAATCAGTACCCCGTAACCCACGACCCCGCGCTGACCCCTGATCCTCCACCGTCAGCGCGCGTCACCACCTACACAACCAATCATCACGCGCTGGCATACGATCTCTAATCCCAGCGCGTATCACCTCTACACATACGTACTCATCGTCAAGAAGCAGCCCGTAAAGAGCCGCATGCGGCTCCGGAGCCGTAGGTTGCCGACCCCTGGTCTAGTGTATAGTGTAGTGTATAGTGTAGTGTATAGTGTAGTGTATAGTGTAGTGTATAGTGTAGTGTATAGTGTAGTGTATAGTTTAGTGTATAGTGTAGTGTATAGTGCAATGTATAGTGCAGTGTATAGTAGTGTAGTGTATAGTGTAGTGTATAGTGTAGTGTATAGTGTAGTGTATAGTTTAGTGTATAGTGTAGTGTATAGTGTAGTGTATAGTGCAGTGTATAGTAGTGTAGTGTATAGTTTAGTGTATTGTGTAGTGTATAGTGTAGTGTATAGTTTAGTGTATAGTGTAGTGTATAGTGCAGTGTATAGTAGTGTAGTGTATAGTTTAGTGTAGTGTATAGTGTAGTGTATAGTTTAGTGTATAGTGTATAGTGTAGTGTATAGTGCAGTGTATAGTAGTGTAGTGTATAGTGTAGTGTATTGTGTAGTGTATAGTGTAGTGTATAGTTTAGTGTATAGTGTAGTGTATAGTGTAGTGTATAGTGCAGTGTATAGTAGTGTAGTGTATAGTTTAGTGTATTGTGTAGTGTATAGTGTAGTGTATAGTGTATAGTGTAGTGTATATTAGTGTATAGTGTAGTGTAGTGCGTAGTGTAGTGTATAGTGTAGTGTATAGTAGTGTAGTGTAGTTCGTAGTGTAGTGTATAGTGGTATAGTGTATAGTGTAGTGTATAGTGTAGTGTATAGTGTAGTGTATAGTGTAGTTTATAGTGTAGTGTATAGTGTAGTGTATAGTGTAGTGTATAGTGTAGTGTAGTGTATACTGTAGTGTATAGTAGTGTAGTGTAGTTCGTAGTGTAGTGTATAGTAGTATAGTGTAGTGTATAGTGTAGTGTATAGTGTAGTGTATAGTGTAGTGTAGTTCGTAGTGTAGTGTATAGTGTAGTGTAAACTGCTACGTGGTGCAGGGAGTAAACATCGCCACTGCGGAGACAAAGCCGGCAGGGCGTGGTGCTGGCCACCCACCCCCTCGTGTGACACTCGCTAACAGCACTTGTCCCAACAGTCTGTTAAGGCCACACGGGGGACCTTTGTCTCTGTGTACGTGCGTGTGCGTGGCCAGATGTGAAAGTGACGAGGAAGGTAGTGACGGAGGCCGACGGCACCTTCGCCGTGACGTCCGTCCTGCGCTACAAACTGCGGTGGTGGGATGCGAGAGCCGGCTACCGCTGCGTGGTGAACTACGCCATGCCAGGCGGCAGGAGCGAGGCCGTTGCCTCGGAGACGATCCACGTGAAGGTGCATTGTGAGTACGGGGGGGGGGGGCACCAGACGGAGCGAAGTACAACAGACGGATGTGTATGATGGGTACCACAACAAGACATGCCTGACGGACCATCTTATTGGGTTAAGGCCAAATGAAACACAGAGACTACCGCTACTCGTGAAGATTTGACTCTTGAACGTTCAGAGAGACGCTCAAACCTTTTAGAAAGTCCAGTTGCTTGTTTGGACCGCAATAGATGGCGGAGGTGGCGTCTGCATCTGCAGAACACGAACAACGAGTGGCATCTACATCTGCAGAACAGTGGCAATTGACGATGATTATGACGGTAAGTGGCATAGTTATCAATGACGACGACGTAACTGACGATGATTTGCGATGGTGAGTGGCACCGCGAGTCTATGCCGGCGGTGGTGGGATGCGTAGATACACCCCGCGGGAGGGTGGCCCTCATCCTGGAGTCTCACCGCGAGGCGGCCGTGAAGGAGGGCGACACGGTCGTGTTGAGGTGCCGTGCTGATGGATTCCCCCCTCCCGAGATCGACTTCTACCGGGTGAGAAGGCGGCGATGATGACGATGATGATGATGATTATGATGATGATGACGGTGATGATGATGATGACGATGATGACGATGATGATGACGACGATGACGATGATGACGATGATGATGACGACGATGATGACGACGATGATGACGACGATGATGATGATGATGACGATGATGATGATGACGACGATGATGATGATGACGATGATGATGACGACGATGATGACGACGATGATGATGACGACGATGATGACGATGATGACGATGATGATGATGACGACGATGATGACGACGACGCAGATGACGCAGACGACGCAGACGACGACTGCTGAGCGTGTTGCCGCTGTGGGCCGCTGCTGCAGCTCATGGCAGCGTGAGATGGAGTGTGAGGTGGAGTGTGAGGTGGAGTGTGAGGTGGAGTGTGAGGTGGAGTGTGAGGTGGAGTGTGAGGTGGAGTGTGGGGGCAGTCACAGGGCAGCCTCCCGCTCTCGGTTGGGGGCAGTGGAACGAGGCTCACAACGGCGACGCCGCGGGAGACATTTTTTTCGTCCCCCCCCCAAAGAGGCCGTTGAAGTTTGTTTTGCCGCCTCCTCTGCCGTCCCCGCCATCCCCGCCGTCCCCCGGCCCGTCAGAGCTCCCCGACGCGGGTGGACTACGGCCACGCGGCCGCCGGGAATGCGCTCACCCTGCCCGCCGTCAGCCGCGACCACAGCGGCACCTACGGCTGTCGCGTCCGCGGCGGCCGCGACCCGCCCGACAGCAGCGTGGATCTCCTGGTGCATTGTGAGCGGCGGGGGGGGACGCGGGAGGGAGAGACTTTGCGTGAGGCCGCGTTTCTGCGAGCGAGGAGGAGGAGGAGGCGACGTTACGAAAGAAATCGACGGTCTCGGGAGTTTTTCGAGCGGATTTTTAAGACGTCCTGGGCCCGGGCGTCGAACCCACGTCGTCGGGAGACGACTCGCTCGCAAGCGAACCGTGCCTCTCCAGCGTCGCGCGTCGGGGAATCCCGGGGGGCGCGTCGGACGTCGTCTTGTTATCGTCGTCGTCGTCACGTTACGGAGACGCGACTCCGACTCGGACGTCCGCGACGCGCAAAGAGCTCTGCGGCTCGTCGGATTCCTCCGCACGGACGTTGCGACTGCGAGCGAACGGCGCCGCTTGGCCCGGAGTAAAAGTCGATCGTCTGTCCTCCTCGGCAGACGCGGACGACGTGAAGCCGCTGGGCCCCACCGAGGCGACCCGGCTCACGGCCGGGGACGTCGTGCAGGTGGCCAGCGCCGCCGCCTCGTCCTCCTCGTCGCCCGCCGGGATACCCACCCTCACGTGGACACAGGTGCCCCGTCCGTGTCACCATCACCCTCCCACCGTCACCCCCCCACCGTGACCCCAACACCGCCCCCCCCACCACCCCCACCACCGCCGACCCCACCGTGCCAACACCCGAGTTTGATTCCCGCTCACAGCCAGCAGCAGCGATTATCTGAACCGGTCCTGGGCCTCCCCTAGGTCTACTCAACCTCTAATTAGTACTTGTAGTAAAGATCGCTAGCACGCGGGAGACAAAGGCGGCGGAGGCGGTGGTGGAGGTGGTGGTGACGGTGGTGACGGTGGTCGAGGTGGTGGAGGTGGTGGTGACGGTGGTGACGGTGGTGACGGTGGTGGAGGTGGTGGTGGTGGTGGTGGTGGTGGTGGTGACGGTGGTGATGGTGGTGGAGGTGGTGGTGGTGGAGGTGGTGGTGGTGGTGGTGGAGGTGGTGGTGGTGGAGGTGGTGGTGGAGGTGGTGGTGACGGTGGTGGAGGTGGTGACGGTGGTGGAGGTTGTGGTGGTGACGGTGGCGACGGTGGTGGAGGTGGTGGAGGTGGTGGTGGAGGTGGTGGTGGCGGTGGGTGGCATTTACAAAGATGGGAATGAGATGAGTGGATGTTGTGTGTTTATATTGGAGTGCGCATGGCACCTGCTGGGTCTGCCTCGTGACCTCCTCCTCCCTGTGGGCGTTCGACACTTGGCCCGGCCTCAACGTGCACGTGGCCTGGTACAAGCGCCGTAGTGACGTCACCGCCACTTAGTGGTGTGTGTGTTGTTGTGTGTGGGTGAGTGTACGCGCGTGTGTGTGTGGGTGAGTGTACGCATGTGTACAACGAGGTGGTGACAGTCGGTGGCGTTAACGAGACAATCGGATTGATGGGGGGGTGGCGCGTAGGGGGAGAGAGCGATCGCCTTCGATGTCAGCCGTGAGCCCCGAGTGGACGTTCTACCTCGTCACGGCAGGGCCTGCTCACTTGAGGGCAGGACCACCGCTGATGTCCCACAGCACGAGACGGATGTCATTGACCCCTCGAGCCACTGGCTGAGTCATGCCCCCAACCAGGATGTCAATATGCAACCTTCTTGATTGCAAGTCAGGTGCTTTAGCCACTGACCCAACGAGAGACAAGCCGTTACAATCACAAAGGGCGATCGGAAACGCAGTGACGGATTTGCAAAACGTTGAGTTTCAGTCGCCCGTCGTCTCCCTGGCGGCGCTCCGCGTCCCCCAGGCGGGGACGGCGCTGTCCGGCGGGGCCACGTTGACCCTCAGGAGCGCCACGCCGTCCAAGATGGGCGCCACCTCGCCGCCCTCCGTGCCGGGCCTGGGGAGGTCGCGACCCGTCAAGGTCGCTGTGGGAGGTCACCGGGGCGGTGAGAGGCTGACGACGATGACGCTGAGTCTCTCTCTCTCTCTCATAGCACCAGCAGAGACTCCACTCTCTCTTTTTTTTACGATCAGTGGAAACAATAAGATGCTCGGTGTATTCGGCACTTTGCTCCGTTCATCATTTCGTAAAGTTTTTTTTTAACTGGGCTTTATGTAACCCCCCCCCCTCTAGCTCACTCTCTCGCTCTCTCTCGCTCGCTCACTCACTCTCCGCTCTCTCCGCTCTCCACGTTGTCTCCTCTCTCTCTCCGTGCTCTCCGTCCACACTGTCTCTCTCTCATTTTTGTTCCCACTCGCAGGAGGAGCGGAGGAAGCAGAAGCGTCGGGACGTGGGCTGCCGTGGCTCATCATCATCCTCAACATCCTCCTCGTTGTCGTCCCCCCCCTCTTCCTCGTCTTCTGCGTTTGGGCGCTTCGTCACGTTTGCTCGAGAGAGCCGCGAGAGGTCGCGGTCGTGGCCAGCGAGCGAAGACGCTGACCGCACGGCAGCGGTGCGGCAGCAGCAGCAGCAGCACAGATCCCAGTGAGCGCCCACCGGCCGCTGGGCGCGTTGTGCGATCACTGACGAGGTGGCGGCGGCGGTGGTGGTGGTAGTGGGGTGATGGTGGTGGTGGTAGTGGGGTGATGGTGGTGGTGGTGGTGATGGTGGTGGTGGTGATGGTGGTGGTGGTGATGGTGGTGGTGGTGGTGATGGTGGCAGTGGTTGTGGTGGTAGCGGCGGCGGCGGTTGTGGTGGTTGTGGTGGTTGTGGTGGTTGTGGTGGTGGTTATGATGTGCGTTGCATTAGCACTGCACTGAGATTGACGTCCCACAGTGGTTTATAATAAAGGCTGTCACGAGTTCAATCTGCCTCGTGATTTACAATGCCATTTACGCATGCACTTTTAAAACATTAGATTGACAACTCATTTGTTTAGAAGTGAGTTTTGTGTTTAGTTTGGTGTCGTTCCCTCTCACCGCCGATGAGTGCGGTTGGCTACGTACGCTGCGAAACAAGTTCAACACGCTGCACACGATGTACACATCTTAGCAGGCCACTGGAACCGGCTTGTCTCTCATTATCTCTCGCTGTGCTGTATCCGTTCATGTCTGCATCTCTCTCTGTCAGCATGCTTGGCCATACATCTGCAGTGGGCAGAACGGAGAGCGAGACTTCTTTAGAGGCAACACGTTTATTATAACAACGTGACCCTAACACGAAGGGGTAACGGCCCCTTCCACTCGATACTCGACGTAGGTCACGGCTTTGGGTCTTCAAGTACTACACGACAACAGCCAGCCGGACACGCTCAGGGCTCCTCCGGCTTGTATAGTCAGTCCCGGCTCTGGAGCAGACCGGTGGACACGGCAGCCAAAGGAGAGAATTCCACCCCGCGAAGACGTCCAAGAGAGAGATGGAGCGATAGCTCGGCTCGTGTGCAGGCGATGGATTCTGACGAATCCTAGGATCTGAGAGTGGGGGTTGGGACTTCATACAGCAGTGTGTAGACAATTTGCTGGTCACGTGGCGAGTACTACATGAGCTTGCATTGTTTGCACAGGGAGGCATCTTCCAGACACGACCGAACAAAAACGATTGTTTAATTGTCAAGAGCTGGGAACACTCTTGCCAAGAGCTGGAACAAAATCTTGTCAAGAGCTGGAACATCTGTCAAGAGCTGGAACATCTTGCCAAGAGCTGGAACATCTTGCCAAGAGCTGGAACATCTTGCCAAGAGCTGGAAATCTTGCCAGAGCGGGAACATCTTTGTCAAGAGCTGGAACATCTTGCCAAGAGCTGGGAACTCTTGCCAAGAGCTGGAACCTCTTGCCAAGAGCTGGAACATCTTGCCAAGAGCTGGAAACATCTTGCCAAGAGCTGGGAACATCTTGTCAAGAGCTGGAACATCTTGTCAAGAGCTGGAACATCTTGTCAAGAGCTGGAACATCTTGTCAAGAGCTGGAACATCTTGCCAAGAGCTGGAAACATCTTGTCAAGAGTTGGAACATCTTGTCAAGAGCTGGAACATCTTGCCAAAGCTGGAACATCTTGCCAAGAGCTGGAACATCTTGCCAAGAGCTGGAACATCTTGTCAAGAGCTGGAACATCTTGTCAAGAGCTGGAACATCTTGTCAAGAGCTGGAACATCTTGTCAAGAGCTGGAAATCTTGCCAAGAGCTGGAACATCTTGTCAAGAGCTGGAACATCTTGCCAAGAGCTGGAACATCTTGTCAAGAGCTGGAACATCTTGTCAAGAGCTGGAACATCTTGCCAAGAGCTGGAACATCTTGTCAAGAGCTGGAACATCTTGTCAAGAGCTGGAACATCTTGTCAAGAGCTGGAACATCTTGCCAAGAGCTGGAACATCTTGTCAAGAGCTGGAACATCTTGCCAAGAGCTGGAACATCTTGTCAAGAGCTGGAACATCTTGCCAAGAGCTGGAACATCTTGTCAAGAGCTGGAACATCTTGTCAAGAGCTGGAACATCTTGCCAAGAGCTGGAACATCTTGTCAAAGCTGGAACATATTGCCAAGAGCTGGAACATCTTGCCAAGAGCTGGAACATCTTGTCAAGAGCTGGAACATCTTGCCAAGAGCTGGAACATCTTGCCAAGAGCTGGAACATCTTGTCAAGAGCTGGAACATCTTGCCAAGAGCTGGAACATCTTGCCAAGAGCTGGAACATCTTGTCAAGAGCTGGAACATCTTGTCAAGAGCTGGAACATCTTGCCAAGAGCTGGAACATCTTGCCAAGAGCTGGAACATCTTGCCAAGAGCTGGAACATATTGTCAAGAGCTGGAACATCTTGTCAAGAGCTGGAACATCTTGTCAAGAGCTGGAACATCTTGCCAAGAGCTGGAACATCTTGCCAAGAGCTGGAACATCTTGCCAAGAGCTGGAACATCTTGTCAGAGATGGAACATCTTGTCAAGAGCTGGAACATCTTGCCAAGAGCTGGAACATCTTGCCAAGAGCTGACATCTTGTCAAGAGCTGGAACATCTTGCCAAGAGCTGGAACATCTTGCCAAGAGCTGGAACATCTTGCCAAGAGCTGGAACATCTTGCCAAGAGCTGACACATCTTGTCAAGAGCTGGAACATCTTGCCAAGAGCTGGAACATCTTGTCAAGAGCTGGAACATCTTGCCAAGAGCTGGAACATCTTGTCAAGAGCTGACACATCTTGCCAAGAGCTGGAACATCTGCCAAGAGCTGGAACATCTTGCCAAGAGCTGGAACATCTTGTCAAGAGCTGACACATCTTGTCAAGAGCTGGAACATCTTGCCAAGAGCTGGAACATCTTGCCAAGAGCTGGAACATCTTGCCAAGAGCTGGAACATCTTGTCAAGAGCTGAACATCTTGTCAAGAGCTGGAACATCTTGCCAAGAGCTGGAACATCTTGCCAAGAGCTGGAACATCTTGTCAAGAGCTGGAACATCTTGCCAAGAGCTGGAACATCTTGCCAAGAGCTGGAACATCTTGTCAAGAGCTGAACATCTTGCCAAGAGCTGGAACATCTTGCCAAGAGCTGGAACATCTTGCCAAGAGCTGGAACATCTTGTCAAGAGCTGAACATCTTGTCAAGAGCTGGAACATCTGCCAAGAGCTGGAACATCTTGCCAAGAGCTGGAACATCTTGTCAAGAGCTGGAACATCTTGTCAAGAGCTGACATCTTGTCAAGAGCTGGAACATCTTGTCAAGAGCTGGAACATCTTGTCAAGAGCTGGAACATCTTGCCAAGAGCTGGAACATCTTGTCAAGAGCTGGAACATCTTGCCAAGAGCTGGAACATCTTGCCAAGAGCTGGAACATCTTGCCAAGAGCTGGAACATCTTGTCAAGAGCTGGAACATCTTGTCAAGAGCTGGAACATCTTGTCAAGAGCTGGAACATCTTGTCAAGAGCTGGAACATCTTGCCAAGAGCTGGAACATCTTGCCAAGAGCTGGAACATCTTGTCAAGAGCTGGAACATCTTGTCAAGAGCTGGAACATCTTGTCAAGAGCT
>NW_026891176.1:0-15702 GCF_015708825.2 Lethenteron reissneri | reverse complement strand
CCTTGTTAAAAGGTGTCAGTTTTGTTGCCAGATAGAAGGGTAAAAAAACAATTATATTTTGACTGGCAAATGAGGTTCCCATGGTGTAAACAAAAACAACAACAGAAGCAGCAACAACGCCCGTCAACTGCGAAGGACCTTGGCAAGACCCCAGCGGGACGACAAGACCGCCAGCGGCACGAGGTGGACAACGCTCCTCGACGGAGCGACAGCGTCGCAGACGCCGAGCGGTTGTTGTTGTTGTGGCGTCAGACAACGCAACAACAACAACAACAACCACCGTCGCCAAAGTGAGAAGCGCTTGCAGCCAAAACCGCCCGGGGCACGTGGCAGAGGCGAGCAGATTCAGATTCAGAACCAAAACATGGCGCCCCACACACACCCAGAGCCACTCCACGTGGCTCCTCCCACCCACGTGACTCCTCCCACCCACGTGACTCCTCCCACCCACGTGGCTCCTCCCACCCCCCATGGCTCCCCCAGGCTCCCTGTGCCATGGGGTGTGTGTGCTGTGTGTGTGCGTGCTGTGTGTGTGTGCTGTGTGTGTGTGCGTGCTGTGTGTGTGTGTGTGTGCTGTGTGTGTGTGCTGTGTGTGTGTGTGCTGTGTGTGTGTGCTGTGTGTGTGTGTGTGCTGTGTGTGTGCTGTGTGTGTGTGTGTGTGTGTGCTGTGTGTGTGTGCTGTGTGTGTTGTGTGTGTGTGCTGTGTGTGTTGTGTGTGTGTGCTGTGTGTGTGCTGTGTGTGTGCTGTGTGTGTGTTGCGTGTGCTGTGTGTGTGTGCTGTGTGTGTTGTGTGCTGTGCGTGCTGTGTGCGTGCTGTGTGTGTGTGCTGTGTGTGTGTGCTGTGTGCGTGCTGTTTGCTGTGTGTGTGTTGTGTGTGCTGTGTGTGTGTGCTGTGTGTGTTGTGTGTGCTGTGTGCGTGCTGTGTGCGTGCTGTGTGTGTGTGCTGTGTGCGTGCTGTGTGTGTGTGCTGTGTGTGTGCTGTGTGTGTGCTGTGTGTGCTGTGTGTGTGTGCTGTGTGTGTGTGTGCTGTGTGTGTGTGCTGTGTGTGTGTGTGCTGTGTGTGTGTGTGCTGTGTGTGTGTGTGCTGTGTGTGTGCTGTGTGTGTGTGTGCTGTGTGTGTGCTGTGTGTGTGCTGTGTGTGTGTTGTGTGTGTTGTGTGTGTGCTGTGTGTGTGCTGTGTGTGTGCTGTGTGTGTGCTGTGTGTGTGTGTGTGCTGTGTGTGTGCTGTGTGTGTGCTGTGTGTGTGCTGTGTGTGCTGTGTGTGTGTGCTGTGTGTGCTGTGTGTGTGTGCTGTGTGTGTGTGCTGTGTGTGTGTTACTCCTGTGTGTGCTGTGTGTGTGCTGTGTGTGTGTGCTGTGTGTGTGCTGTGTGTGTGTGTGTGCTGTGTGTGTGCTGTGTGCTGTGTATGTGTGTGTGTGCTGTGTGTGTGTGCTGTGTGTGCTGCTGCTGTACTATGTAGTGCAGTCCGGCTGGTCGGCGTCGCCCCGGCAAGCGGAGGGAGGCACGTCAAGATGGAGCACTCCCCCCCCCCCCCCCCCGCTTCTCAAACCTTCTCATCCCACACCTCGTTGTCATCTTTGTTGTTGAAACGCTGCGTGGGTCGGAAAGAAAACAGCGGATCGCTCACTCAGCCTCAGCAGCAGCATCGTGATGTGGGCGCACACTCACTCACCGCTCACTCCACACACCACCCCACCCCACCCGACCCCACCCCTCCTCTCTTTACCCCCCTCCCCTCCCCACCCCTCCCCTCACCCTGTAGTTGTAGTTGCCCTCTCCGCTGTCGTGGTGCTGAGTCTGCGGTTGCAACTCGTGTAGCTCCTCATCCTTCTCGATGTCACTCCCTAGTGGTAGCCACTACACACGGAGCATTACCACAACACGCACAGTCTGTGTGGTGAGTCTGTGGGCCTCTGTGTGGTGAGTCTGTGGGTCTCTGTGTGATGAGTCTGTGGGTCTCTGTGTGGCGAGTCTGTGGGTCTCTGTGTGGTGAGTCTGTGGGTCTCTGTGTGAGTCTGTGCGTCTCTGTGTGGTGGGTCTGTGGGTCTCTGTGTGGTGAGTCTGTGGGTCTCTGTGTGGTGAGTCTGTGGGTCTCTGTGTGGTGAGTCTGTGGGTCTCTGTGTGATGAGTCTGTGGGTGTCTGTGTGGTGAGTCTATGGGTCTCTGTGTGGTGAGTCTGTGGGTCTCTGTGTGGTGAGTCTGTGGGTCTCTGTGTGGTGAGTCTGTGGGTCTCTGTGTGGTGAGTCTGTGGGTCTCTGTGTCTCGATATAAATGTTGGGGATTTGCTTCCCCGACACGGTGTAGCAGCATTCTCCACACCGCCACACGCGACACCAAACACTCCACAGAAGACGCAGAGAGACACGGACGGACTGGGCCTCCGTGCTGGGCAGCGGTGTGCCACTCACCTGGCCAAGGTCGCACTCCGTGCTTCTCCGCGGTGGCTTGGAGAGGGTGGGGGTCTCCTCCCTGCACGCGTGTGGGGGGTGGTGGGGGGGTGGTGGGGGGTGGGGGGTGGGGGGGTGGGGGGGGGCACAGCGGCGGCTTGTCACGCAAATAACCCCGCGGGCAACGCCGCCGCCGACGACGTCCGGCGCACGTCCGAGCGAGGCGAGCGACTCACGTGGCTCCCCGGGGCGCAAGCCGGCGCCGGCGGCGGCGGCGGTAGAGCGGCAGCAGCAGCAGCAGCGAGGCCGCCAGGGCGAGGGACACGGCGAGGACTGCGGCCCGGCTGGTCCAGCCCATCGCCGCCGCTGTCTCTGCGTGGCACAACGATCCCCCGCGTGGCGTTAGCACGACGACGACAACAACCGCCGCGGCGGCAACAACAACAGGCGCCAGGCTAGGTGCACGTCGAGGCTCGCGGCCGCTCGCACCCGGGCGTCGCGGGTCCAGGGAGTGAAGCGAACGTCGGACGGAGGCAAAGTTCCCCCGTGAAGGCCCCAGCAGACTGTGGGGGCGGGGGCCGTTAGCGAGTGTCAGCAACTACGAAGGCCGGGGGGATTGTGACCAACGAGGGGATGGGTGGCCAGAACAGGGACACATGCACGCACACACACACACGTACACACACAGGCACACACACACGGACACACACACGCACACACAGGCACACGGACACACACACACACACGCACACACAGGCACACACACGCACACACACGGACACACACACGCACACACACACACGCACACACACACACGGACGCACACACACGCACACACAGGCACACACACGCACCAACATTCAGAGATACGAACAAACCTGTTTGTGTGTCCAGTTGCCTGTTCGGACTGAAAGTCGTGAGCTCAACCGGCGTGCAACAGATGGCGGTGGTGGCGTTTACATCTCCAGAACGTGAAGATCCAGTGGCGTTTACATCTCCAGAACGTGAAGAACCAGTGGCATCTACATCTGCAGAATGTGAAGAACCAGTGGCATCTACATCTGCAGAATGTGTAGAACCAGTGGCATCTACAGAACGTGAAGAATCAGTGGCATCTACATCTGCAGAACATGAAGAACCAGTGGCGTTTACATCTCCAGAACGTGAAGAACCAGTGGCATCTACATCTGCAGAATGTGAAGAACCAGTGGCATCTACATCTGCAGAACGTGAAGAACCAGTGGCATCTACATCTGCAGAACGTGAAGAACCAGTGACATCTACAGAACGTGAAGATCCAGTGGCGTTTACATCTGCAGAATGTGAAGAACCAGTGGCATCTACATCTGCAGAACGTGAAGAACCAGTGGCATCTACATCTGCAGAACATGAAGAACCAGTGGCGTTTACATCTCCAGAACGTGAAGAACCAGTGGCATCTACATCTGCAGAATGTGAAGAACCAGTGGCATCTACATCTGCAGAACGTGAAGAACCAGTGGCATCTACATCTGCAGAACGTGAAGAACCAGTGACATCTACAGAACGTGAAGATCCAGTGGCGTTTACATCTGCAGAATGTGAAGAACCAGTGGCATCTACATCTGCAGAACGCGAAGAACCAGTGGCATCTACATCTGCAGAACGTGAAGAACTAGTGGCATCTACATCTGCAGAACGTGAAGAACCAGTGGCATCTACATCTGCAGAACGTGAATAACCAGTGGCATCTACATCTGCAGAACATGAAGAACCTGTGGCATCTACATCTGCAAAATGTGAAGAACCAGTGGCATCTACATCTGCAGAACCTGAAGAACCAGTGGCATCTATGAAGTACCGGTGAAGACACTTGACGCCGAGGTGGAGGCACACGGATATTTATTCAACACAGCTCGTATGTGACATACAGCACTGGAGGGGGTATCGGCCCCCTCACCCGACTAGCTAAGGATACACTTCCTGGCTAAGTCCTAGCCTACCTCACAGTCCTCCACTACTGGGCTAGGGGAGGCTACTTGGCCCGACACTGGTAAGTCGGGCCGGTACCTGGAGTCCCAGACCAGCTCTTAGAAGAGCACCGGCTCTGGCTTTCGGGACCACGCCGCTGGCTCGGTCCTGTTCGGCCCTGACAAGGACATCGAACGAGGGAGTCCAGGGCTCTATCTAAGACGTCTTCAGTCTTCTTAGTTAACTATATCATAACTGCCCCCGAGCCCATATAACGTCCCCTTTTATACCCAACCCTCCTTGAGGGGTGGGGCCCCGGGGGATCATAACGCCAAACCAGCCCCCCCCCCAGGGTGTCTGGCTCGGACGTCGCAGAGGGCATCTCCCTGTGCACACACGTAGCCCCGCCCACTGTGTTTCTTTCCCATAGACTGCCATACATAACGGCCCTCTCTCTAACATCCCTACATCACTCCCCCCTGCATAGCTCGCAGCCGTCCCGGCTGCCAACATACAGAATGACAATAAAACGAATTTTTACCGTAACCGCGCGTGTGCCTCACTAATTTTCAACAATAACAAGAACGGCAACAAGAACACAAAAAAAATGCAACAGCAAGAAGAGAAAACAACCCGACGCACCCCCCCTTGAATAAATACGAATTCCGTAAGAACAAGCTTTATACAATTTGCAGCGAAGCCACCATACACACAACAGCAGGTGAGCACAACGTATGTAAATTCAATGGGCAGGGAACACACCCCCCCACACAACACACAATGAACACAACATATATACACATCTTGCGGTTTCACAACAGTCTGCGCATTTTTGCGCGTGTCCTCGCGGCGGGCCCCTCACATGGGGAAACCCCGGGAGGCGGACCGTCAGGTGGTAATCGTCCGTCCCGGAGTGAGACCTCCTCTGATGCCGCGTGACTGTTGGTATCCCCAGAAGGGGTGGTCGGGCGTGAGCCCGTCAGTCTCGATGCACTTGGAGGTGGCACGGCCGGCAAGGCATTAGGTGAGCGCGGTGGAGACGGACCTAGTGAGTCGGTCGACCCCCCACACGTCTGGCCACGCACGTGTGAAGTGGGTTTGTGTACCGCGACGAAGGGTTTCAACCGAGAGGGGTGCACGAACCATCGCCGCTTCCCCCATCGAATGCGCACGCACTGTGGTCGCAAGACCTCGACCACTTCCACAGGGCCCCGCCACGGCCGCGCCAGCTTAGGGGAGGTAGCCAGGGGTACTTGGGGACAGTGCAACCATGCCCTGTCCCCCGGTTTCCACTGTATTACATGCGCCCGACCCAGCCTGAGGCGCTCGTTCGCCTTTTGACGGAGGTCCGAGTTCAACCTCGCAGCATCCCGCGCCTCTGTTAATTTAGCCAGATTAAATTTGACGTGGTCAGCCAATTTAGTTTTTCCTTGCGGGTCGGGGATCTGCAGCTGGGCGCGAACAGGCGGGTCGGGTTCGCGACCGTACATAAAGTAAAAGGGGGAAAATCCCGTAGCTGCATGGGGTGCCATCCGGTATGCCGCCAAGACCCCCTGAATATGCAGGTCCCAATCAGTCTGTGAATCTGAGACCTGCTGTGCCATCATTGACGAAATGGTGCGATGCAGGCGCTCGACCATTCCGTCAGTCTGTGGGTGATACGGGGAGGTCCGAATTTTCTTTGTGCCTAAGAGGTCACAGACTTGTTTAAGTAATTTGCTGGAAAAATTTTTACCCTGGTCGGTCAGCAGCCGTTCCGGAGCACCTTTGTCCAGGACGTATCCCTGAACAAAGGCGTCCACGATGGCTGCTGCCGACTGGTTGGCAAGGGGCCAGGCCATGGGCCAGCGCGTAAAATACTCGACCCCTGTCAGCAAATACCTATTGCCCCTGGGGGTGGCGGGAAATGGGCCCAAGATGTCCAGCGCGACAAGCTCATTTATTCTGGACACCTTGATTGATTGTAAAGGCGGGTTAGACTCCCGTGCCGGCGGTTTCCGTTGCGCACACCGCGGGCATGAACTCAAAAGATCCCCAACATCCTTTGTCATACCAGGCCAAAAAAAATCTAGTTGTATCAGTGCAAGGGTCTTTAGAGTCCCCAGATGTAACAGGCGCTCATGCGCGGCCCACACCACTTTGCCTCGCAACTCAGAAGGGACGACCAGCCGATGTCGCTGTGATTTGCCGTCCCAATGCATGAGCAGACCCTGTACCATTTCCCATGCACCCGAATCACCTTTCACCCGCCCAGCACCCCCGACGCGACGACGCCACCCGAGGAGGGAGGTATCCTCCATTTGGAGGCGCCCCCACTCAGTGACGGGCAACCCCAACAGGGAATCCCTTCCCTGTTGTTCGATCGAATTATCAGGCAGTGGTTCGTCGTCGTCGGTGGCTGCCAGGATCGGAACCGATGCGTCCCCTGAAGGTCTGCAACGTCCCGACCCCAGGAGGCATGCACATTCCGAGGTGGTTGGCATGCGTGACAGAGCGTCCGCGTTGGTATGGCGAACGCCCTTACGGTAGGTGGTCTCAAAATCAAAATCCTGGAGAACCTCCAACCATCGAGACAACTGTCCCGATGGTTGTTGAACTCGCAGGGCATACTGTAGTGCCGCATGATCTGTGCGGACGGTGAAATGCCGACCGTACAGATATGGGCGATACTGTTGGATGAAAAAAACAATTGCCAACAGTTCTCTACGGGTGACACAATATCTCTGCTCCGCAGGAGACAACACCCGACTACCGTACGCGACCACCCGTTCAACGCCATCAACCACCTGGGAAAGCACACCCCCAATACCCGTGTTGCTCGCATCGGTGTCGAGCAAAAAGGGCTTCGAAAAATCAGGGTAAATCAAGGGAGGGGCTTTTACCAGGGCGTCCCGAAGGGAGCGGAACGCAGCCTCCTCCTCTTGACCCCAGTGGAACCGAACCCCTTTAGATGTTAAAGCGTGCAGGGGTTTAGCAATTGTTGCAAAATCAGCAACAAACCGTCGATAATACGACGCGAACCCAATGAAACTCCTGACCTCTCCCACCGAGGTGGGAGTCGGCCAGGAGCTGACACACTGCGTTTTGGCGGGATCGGTAGCAATACCTGAACGTCCCACGATGTGCCCCAAATAACGCACCGAATCACGCAACAAATGGCATTTTTGGGGCTTGAATTTCAAATTAGCAGCCCGCATCTTTAGGAAAACCGCCCGCAACCTCTGGAGATGTTCATCAAAAGTTTTACCAAAGACGATAACGTCATCCAAATAAATGAGGCACGACTCCCATTGCAGTCCAGCCAAAACCAATTCCATTAAACGCTGGAAAGTTGCCGGCGCTGAGTGTAAGCCCATCGGCAACCGGTTGAATTGAAACAAGCCGTGCGGTGTACGAAAAGCAGTTTTAGGCTTTGACTCATCATCCAGAGGAAGCTGCCAGAATCCCGAAAGTAAATCGAGTGTGGAAAAGAATCGCGCTCCCGCCAAGGCGTCAAGCGATTCATCCATCCGAGGGAGCGGGTATGCGTCGGCAACCGAAATTTTATTAAGACGCCGGAAGTCAACGCAAAACCGCAACGAACCGTCCTGCTTTTTAACCAGGACGATCGGCGCTCCCCAAGGGCTGGTGGAAGGAGAAATGATGTCTGCGGCCAACATGTCATCAACAGCCGATTTGACATGGTCCTTTTCGGCGGGACTCAACCGAAACGGATTTTGGCGAATTGGCGCGCTGTCACCCGTGTCAATATGGTGACGCAGCAAGTGAGTACAACCCAAATCATATTTATTTCGACTAAAAACGTCGGAAAATTCTCGCAGTAGTGTTTTAAGTTGTTGACGCTCTGAATCGGACAGGTCCGTCGATCCCGCACAAAGCGCCTCGAGCCACCCTTCATCGCTGTCCGAATGCGGTCGCGACGCAGGGACCGTGTTGACGCGATTTACGGCGGGTTCCTCACACGGCACCGGCGTTGCGTGAGCAAGCACGGTCCCCTGTGGGACCACCACCGTCCGCGAGCCCACATTTAGGACCGCGATGAAGGGTTCACCATCCCCTCTCACTATGGTCTGGGCCGGAAGTAAGTCAGGTCCACTAACCCCGGCCCTAGACGGTCCCAACAGTACCCCTTGTGCCCCAGCACCCTTAACGAGGGGCCGCCGAAGTTTCAAGGGTACCAACATTTGCGTCCCCGGAGAGACGCGTACCGTTCTCTCCACGAACGCCGGCACCGTCGCGAACGCCGTCCGAGTCGCAACCGGTGATGGCAGAAACGCCATGCGTCTGCCCGACGGAAGCTCTATGCAACCCTGGTCGATCAAAATTACAATCGGCATTTTGGCCAGGAAGTCCGTCCCCAGCAGGCACGGAACCGCCAGCGAGGAAGAAACAAAAATCGGCCCAGACAATTTTATTTCCCCGATACAAATTTGGGCACGAATTTGTCCGATGATGCCAAGTGAGCCCCCGTTAGCCGCATAAAATGGTATGTTAACCGGCATCAAGGGACGACTCCGGACAGGGAGAATATTATAAATTAATTCCGAAATAATAGTCGCCGATGCTCCCGTATCGACCAGGATGCGCACTTCAACCCCGTCGATATATCCCACAACGGCCGACGACCCCGACGATGCGGCAACCACACGATCGGCCAGCACGGACCACTGGCCGGGTTCGATATGGGTACCCGGAGTGGTGCGTGATGGTGCGATGGTGCGTGATACCGGCCCCCCTCTCGTTGCGGTGTTTGAGTGCGTGACGGGTGTGTGTGTGGGCCAAACGTGTGGGGTGCCGCGACTCGCCGGTTTTTGATGGTGGAGCTTGGGATGAGGCCCGTCGTCCCGGTGAGGTGTCGTCCCGCGCTGACGAGGAGAGCGGCACCCCGAGGCGACGTGGCCCCGGACGCCGCAGTTAAAACACCGTGGGAGCGGCGTCGGAGGTGACGAATGGTCGGAACGGCCCGACCCGTCCTGGCCCGGCCGTGCACTCGTCGCCTGTTGCCGTCGGTGGTCGACGGCGTAGAGTTCCTCCGTCGGAAGGGTGGCTGCAGCCACCGCACGCCCCGCCGATGCCCTGCTGGCTTTCCGCCGGAGCGACAGGAGGTTTGTGTGGAGGAGCCGCGCCGCCTGGAGCGATGTCATTTCCGCGTCCTCCTGTGCGACGACAGCGATGTCAAGGTCGTCAGCCAGGAGGAGTATTTTCTCCGTCACCATAGCGTCGATGCCGTCGTCATCCATACGAGGGAAGGCCGACTTGGCCATCGCCAGGAGGCTCGTTCGGTACGCCAGGGGCGACTCCTTTTCACCCCGCTTGCGGTCGTAGAACTCCTGTCTGCATTCCGCCGATGGTCCGTAGACCCCTCCCAGCAGCTGCAGCGCCATCGGTAACGTCGCCCGCCTCTCTTTAGGTGCCGATGTGAGGGCTGCGAGCGCGTCGCTGTCGAGGAGCGCCGGCAGCGCGCAGAGAGCCTCCTCGTCTGTCCACCTCGCCATCTCTTGATGGGCGAGGAATCGCCTGCGGAACCCGGCCCAGTCCCCCTCCGCGCCGACGAACTCTTTCAGCGGGGGCAGCCTCTGATGGAGTGCAGCGGTCGTTGTTGATTCCCGCGGGCGGATGTCACCTCCACTCGGCTGTGCGTCGGTACGAGCGGCCGATGGGATCGCCTGTCGCGGTGGTGATGACGTCGTGGCTTCAGCGACGGCGATGCCGGAGTGGATGTGTAGGCTGGCCACGCCCCGAACAGCTGCAGCGTCGATGGCGGGAGATTCAAACTCGGGCTGCTCCGAAATGGCGGGAAGGCGCCCTGGTCGTTGGGCCGCCTCGCCCCGTGCTGAATCACCGGCCCCCAGCCGCGTGATGGACTCCAGCGTGGCGGCAGCGGCATATAACAGCTCCGCCAGCCTCCCGTGAGCCAGCCGCAACGCGTCTGACTGTGATCCTTCTTCACTCAGATGCCCCGGTAAGGAGACATCAGGCCCCGGCTGCACTGTGGCTTGTGTAGCCGTCCCGGGCGTTTCGATCTCGGCAGTATCTTCTTCTTGCGGTACTTTGGCCCGCGCTGTCTTCCGCGTGTCCATGTTCGAGTTTTACTTCTGACACCAGTTGAAGTACCGGTGAAGACACTTGACGCCGAGGTGGAGGCACACGGATATTTATTCAACACAGCTCGTATGTGACATACAGCACTGGAGGGGGTATCGGCCCCCTCACCCGACTAGCTAAGGATACACTTCCTGGCTAAGTCCTAGCCTACCTCACAGTCCTCCACTACTGGGCTAGGGGAGGCTACTTGGCCCGACACTGGTAAGTCGGGCCGGTACCCGGAGTCCCAGACCAGCTCTTAGAAGAGCACCGGCTCTGGCTTTCGGGACAACGCCGCTGGCTCGGTCCTGTTCGGCCCTGACAAGGACATCGAACGAGGGAGTCCAGGGCTCTATCTAAGACGTCTTCAGTCTTCTTAGTTAACTATATCATAACTGCCCCCGAGCCCATATAACGTCCCCTTTTATACCCAACCCTCCTTGAGGGGTGGGGCCCCGGGGGATCATAACGCCAAACCAGCCCCCCCCCAGGGTGTCTGGCTCGGACGTCGCAGAGGGCATCTCCCTGTGCACACACGTAGCCCCGCCCACTGTGTTTCTTTCCCATAGACTGCCATACATAACGGCCCTCTCTCTAACATCCCTACATCTACATCTGCAGAACGTGAAGCACCAGTGGCATCTACATCTGTAGAACATGAAGAACCAGTGGCATCTACATCTGCAGAATGTGAAGAACCAGTGGCATCTACATCTGCAGAACGTGAAGAACCAGTGGCATCTACATCTGTAGAACATGAAGAACCAGTGGCATCTACATCTGCAGAACGTGAAGAACCAGTGGCATCTACATCTGCAGAAGATAATGAGTCTATGGGTCTCTGTGCGAGTAGTCTATGGGTGTCTGTGTGATGAGTCTATGGGTCTCTGTGTGAGTCTATGGGTCTCTGTGTGAGTCTATGGGTCTCTGTACGAGTAGTCTATGGGTGTCTGTGTAATGAGTCATATGGGTCTCTGTGTGATGAGTCTACAGGTCTCTGTGTGAGTGAGTCTATGGGTCTCTGTGTGATGAGTCTATGGGTCTCTGTGTGAGTCTATGGGTCTCTGTGCGAGTGGTCTATGGGTGTCTGTGTGAGTGAGTCTATGGGTCTCTGTGTGATGAGTCTACGGGTCTCTGTGTGAGTGAGTCTGTGGGTCTCTGTGTGATGAGTCTATGGGTCTCTGTGCGAGTCTATGGGTCTCTGTGCGAGTGGTCTATGGGTGTCTGTGTGATGAGTCTATGGGTGTCTGTGTGAGTGAGTCTATGGGTCTCTGTGCGAGTCTATGGGTCTCTGTGTGAGTCTATGGGTCTCTGTGCGAGTAGTCTATGGGTGTCTGTGTAATGAGTCTATGGGTCTCTGTGTGAGTCTATGGGTCTCTGTACGAGTAGTCTATGGGTGTCTGTGTAATGAGTCTATTGGTCTCTGTGTGAGTCTATGGGTCTCTGTGCGAGTAGTCTATGGGTGTCTGTGCGCTAAGTCTATGGGTGTCTGTGTGAGTGAGTCTATGGGTCTCTGTGTGATGAGTCTACGGGTCTCTGTGTGAGTGAGTCTGTGGGTCTCTGTGTGATGAGTCTATGGGTCTCTGTGCGAGTCTATGGGTCTCTGTGCGAGTGGTCTATGGGTGTCTGTGTGAGTGAGTCTATGGGTCTCTGTGTGATAAGTCTATGGGTCTCTGTGTGAGTGAGTCTATGGGTCTCTGTGTGATGAGTCTATGGGTCTATGGGTGTCTGTGTGATGAGTCTATGGGTCTCTGTGTGAGTCTATGGGTCTCTGTGTGAGTAGTCTACGGGTCTCTGCGTGAGTCTATGGGTCTCTGTGTGAGTAGTCTACGGGTCTCTGCGCAAGTCTACGGGTCTCTGCGTGTGGCAGCGCCAATCCTCACCGACGACCGAGAGCTTGACGCTCCCCTCGAAGCTCCCGTCCGGGAAGGTGTCGACGCGGCACACGAAGAGGCCTCCGTCTCCCGGCCGCACGTCCAGCAGCTCCAGCGAGCCGTCGCTCGGCGGCCCCCCGCCACGGAACCGCAGGCGGCCCATGAGGGGCGAGTTGGCGTAGGCCGTGCCGTGCCGCGGGCTGAGCACGGCCAGACTGGTCCTCGCCCCGACGTCGTCGTCGTCGTCGCCAGCGGACGCCTTGAGCCAGTTGACCTGCGCCACCGCGGCGGTGGCGCCGCCACGCAGGAGGCAGCGGAGCAGCGCAACCTTCTGGCCGACCAGCGCGGTGAGCTGGCCGTCCGTGTCGACGGCCACACGAGGGGCTGGGTGGGGAGAGCGCGCAGAGTTCAGAGTTCAAAGTTCAAGGTTCATTTATTAGGTAGAGCCCTGTGAGCCATTCGGCTCTTGAATTGGGTGCAACTGCAACAAACAAAAAACATGAACAAGAAAATATCTTAAAGTGAATATGTGACTAAGTGCAAACAGAAAATCCAAGAAAAGACAGCAAAATGTTGCAGAAAAATCACCGTACACCAACGCTGTGCAAACATCCCAGTGGGATGCAAGTCAAACAACAACAACCACAAGGCAACTTAGATTAAGAGACCCATAGACTACTCACGCAGAGACCCAATGACTCACCACGCAGAGACCCACAGACTACTCACAGAGACCCATAGACTACTCATAGAAACCCACAGACTACTCACAGAGACCCATAGACTACTCATACAGAGACCCCACAGAGACCCATAGACTACTCAGAGACCCATAGAACACTCACACAGAGACCCAATGACTCACCACACAGAGACCCACAGACTACTCATAGAGACCCATAGACTACTCATACAGAGACCCCACAGAGACCCATAGACTACTCAGAGACCCATAGAACACTCACACAGAGACCCAATGACTCACCACACAGAGACCCACAGACTACTCATAGAGACCCATAGACTACTCATGCAGAGACCCATAGACTATTCATAGAGACCCATACACTCACCACACAAAGACCCATAGACTACTCACAGAGACACATAGATCACTCACAGTGACCCATAGACTCACCACACAAAGACCGATAGACTACTCAGAGAGACCCACAGACTACTCATAGAGACCCATAGACTACTCATATTTAGACCCCACAGAGACCGATAGACTACTCATAGAGACCCATAGACTACTCATAGAGACCCATAGACTACTCATAGAGACCCATAGACTCACCACACAAAGACCCATAGACTACTCACAGAGACCCATAGACTACTCATAGAGACCCACAGACTACTCACGCAGAGACCCCACAGAGACCCATAGACTACTCATAGAGACCCATACACTCACCACACAAAGACCCATAGACAACTCACAGAAACCCATAGACTACTCACAGAAACCCATAGACTACTCACAGAGACCCATAGACTACTCACACAGAGACCCACTTCACACACACACAAAGATCTCTCTCACTCATTCACCCAACCACCCACTCAACCACCCACTCACCCACCCACTCACCCACCCACTCACCCACTCACTCACTCATTCACCCACCCACCCACTCACCCACCCACCCACCCACCCACTCACCCACCCACCCACCCACCCACTCACCCACCCACTCACCCACCCACTCACTCAATCACCCACCCACTCACCCACTCACTCACTCACTCACCCACTCACTCATTCACCCAGCCACCCACTCACCCACCCACCCACCCACTCACTCACTCACCCACCCACCCACTCACCCACCCACTCACCCACCCATTCACCCACCCACCCACTCACTCACCCACCCACCCACTCTCCCACCCACTCACTCACTCACTCACCCACCCACCCACTCACTCACCCACCCAACCACCCACTCACCCACTCACTCACCCACTCACTCATTCACTCACTCACTCACCCACCCACCCACCCACCCACTCACTCACCCACTCACTCATTCACTCACCCACCCACCCACTCACTCACTCACTCACCCACCCACCCACCCACCCACTCACCCACCCACTCACTCATTCACCCACCCACCCACTCACTCACTCACTCACCCACCCACCCACCCACCCACCCACCCACCCACTCACTCACCCACCCACTCACTCATTCACCCACCCACCCACTCACTCACTCACTCACTCATTCACCCACCCACCCACTCACTCACCCACCCACCCACCCACTCACTCACTCACTCACCCACCCACCCACCCACCCACCCACTCACCCACCCACTCACTCATTCACCCACCCACCCACCCACCCACTCACTCACTCATTCACCCACCCACCCACTCATCCAACCACCCACACAGTCACTCATCCAGCCACCCACCCATTCACCCACCCAGCCACTCATTCACCCACCCACTCACTCACTCATTCACCCACCCACCCACTCATTCACCCAGCCACTCACTCACCCACGGCGCTGTGTGGTGGAGGGACGGAGACACAGGACAGTGGAGACCACTCCCCTGTCTTCCACCGCGGGAAGTCGGCTACGATTCTCACGCGGACGCAGTATTCATCCTCCTCGCCCCGAGGCGGAGGCACCGCACGCTGGTAGCGGCATCCGATGAAGCGCCCCTGGGAGTAGCATCATCAGTAGTAGTAGCATCATCAGTTGCAGCAGCAGTAGTATCATCATCAGTAGTAGCAGCAGCATCATCAGTAGCAGTATCATCATCATCAGTAGCATCATCATCATCAGCAGCAACAGCATCATCATCATCAATAGCAGCATCATCAGTAGTAGTAGCAGCAGTAGTAGCATCATCATCATTAGTAACAGCAGTAGTAGCAGCAGTAGTAGCATCATCATCATCATTAGTAACAGCAGTAGTAGCAGCAGTAGTAGCATCATCATAATCATCAGTAGTAGTAGTAGCATCATCATCAGTAGTAGTAGCAGCAGTAGTATCATCATCATCATTAGTAGCAGTAGTAGTAGCAGCAGCAGTATCGTCAGTAGCAGTGGCATCATCAGTAGCAGCAACATCATCATCGGCAGTAGCATCATCAGTAGCAGTGGCATCATCATCAACATCATCATCGGCAGTAGCATCATCAGTATCAGCATCATCAGTATCAGCATCATCAGTAGCAGCATCAGCAGCAGTGTCATCGGCAGTAGCATCATCAGTATCAGCAAAATCATCATCAGTAGCAGCATCACCACCCACCCACTCGACCACACACACATCTCCCGCCACGACCTCCCGACCCCCGTCACAACTCCCGCAGCCTCTCACCGTGCGTAGAGCGCCGTCTCTTGTTGAGATCTCAACCTGGTGGTGGAACTCGACGTGGT
>NW_026891175.1:145582-182506 GCF_015708825.2 Lethenteron reissneri | reverse complement strand
GTTCGCGAGCCCCTATGAAGACCGGCACGACACACAAGGGGGTGGGTGGCCAACACGACACCCGGCACCTTTGCCTCCGCAGTGGTGATGTTTACAAACCGCACCAGGTACTCGTTTGAGGCCGAGTCGACCTAGGGGAGGCCTAGCGTGATAACTGTTACACTAACGCACACACACACGGAGAAGAAGATCCCTCGCTTAACCTTATACGGCAATAACAAAAGTACGGCATCTTGAGATGTAGCTGCATTTAGATGCTATACAGATATACATTGTATGGTTTAATTGGATTGAATCATTGCCTGCGAGAGAGATCCACAGACGGGACTTTGTCCAGATTGATACACCCATACACAAACAAGACACAGGCCTTCCTATAGACAAACCGGCTGCTTAGACACATGTGCGGAGCTTTTTTGTTTGGCATCACACATACACCTTTGCTACCCAAGTAGTGATAACACAAACACTGGATACTCATTTTAGGTCGAGTTAACCTAAAGGAGAGGGGATATAATCAAGAACCATGCGCCCCGTGTGTGTGGCAAGGAATTCGGGCTGAGATGATGCGATTGCGTCAGTGCGTTTTCAGAATACTATTCCACTGCTATCTAGACTGTAATACATTTTCAACAAGACGAATAGTCACACAACTGTTTGCCACGTAGGGGGGTGGTCATTGGTAGTTCGGTAAAGTTACGGTAGGTGAAACATTAAAATAAAATGTAAGAATAAAAATAACAAATAGAAATAACCAAATTACATCACGTTTCGGAAGCAACACAAGCTTCCGTCATCAGGTGGGACAACCACAGTAAGAAACAAACATTACTGGAGTGGGCAAAGACAGCTGTTTTGGTGACCAGTGATTATATAAGGTAAAGAGGGAGGTAGAGATGCAGGGGGCAGGGATTGTTGGAGTAGGGGGGGGACTTCTGTTGAACACGGCTGGTGAGACACAATGCTGCGCTGGGAGCGGGCAGGAAGGCGGGGGGGGGGCTACAGAAGATGTCACCTGGTTAATGACACTATTAAAGCACACACGAGATTTGGCTGGTGCTCATCAATGTGGGCGGCCCTAAGCCAGTGGTGGAAGTTGTGCATTCATACGCGAGGGGGGGCAGTTTTGTCGTCGTGCAGCCACTGTATCCTATTACCATCAGCAAGAGGAGCGATATAGCTACGTCTACTGTGTGTGCTTTTATGTTGTCAAGCATGAGCTCCCCGCTCTACTAGGTGGGGATGAACTAAATAATTGATTTCAAAACAGGTTCTTACGCTCACAATAAAAGCATCAAATTTAGTTTCAGGAAGAAGTGATTATTTGATTGATTGAGGGACGACCAAGCTACGTAGAACAGATTGTTATCGGGTGATAATGTGCTATGATACCAGCAGATGGCAGTGCAGCAAGATCAACTGTTGTGCTAAACTGGTAACACATCTAATAATAGGATTTTCCCCTTTTTTCTGGCAACACTCACCAATTGAGGCGAGGCTCAAAAGAAAGCCGTCTCTGGTGTGGACCAATCAGTTTCAAGGACAATGCATACATTATCAGGTGTGTTTTGTTTGCATTCTGACCACAAGTATTGTGGTTAATGCAGACATGATTCCTCGTAAAAAAGGTTTCAGTTTTGTTGCCAGAAAAAAATGGAAAAACCCTATTATTATATCTTGGCACTGGCCAAGGAGGTCTAATGATGGTCAAATATCTCGCCTCCACCTGAACTAACCCGTACTGACGAGCGTGGCAAAATCTGGTCGTGTAACCTCCACGAAATACACAGCATGGGGAGGCTCTCAACCTGCAGTGGCTTGACATTAGGGGCGTCCACGTACCTAGCGGAGGCCTAGGAAGGACACAACCGCTGATCAGCGGTTACGCAAGCGCGCACACAGGCAGGCACCTGGGGTAGCTGTGGCCGGCGCTCCTGGATGTTGTATTTGACCCAGGCGATGACGGCGCTGTACACCTGCTCCTCGCTGCGCACGTTTAGCTCATCGGTGGATATGATGTCGATGAGCTGGTTGGCAGGAAGCAGCATGAACTCTTCACTCTCCATTACCTGCGAAAGCAACAGATTCCCCGCTTCATGTCAGCCTGGATTACTGAGCACAGTGTTAATATGGAGCACCTCTTGATGGCTGGGTGGTGGTGGTACACGCCTGAATCCAGCGCCGTGGAGTCGAGGGGTGGCGGATCACACAAATGTCACAACAACTTCATTCCCGTGGCTTTACTGCCAGGATAAAGCGGTAAAGCAAAAATGTGGACTCGATCCGTTCCCTCTGTATGGGATAGTATTGTCGCCTCGAACGTGTGGGCTTTCTCCAGGTGCTCCGGTTTCCTCTCACATATATCGGCAACATTAATTGGCTAAAAGCACCTTCATATATAGAGGACACAGACATTGTACACGCCAGCTCACCACCTGGCTGCTGCCTTCCTGTTTGTCTTTAGTTCCTCCTCACACCTCCGAGTCATGCTCTCTCCTGTCTTCGAGAGTGAGCGGATACTGTGCGGCACATTGCGAGTTGAAATTGTTTATTGCACAGAAAACTTAAATTGTTGGTGGATTCATTACCCTTTGTGGAGATTAGTATCGTGCCTTGATAGCCACACACACGCCACTCGCAACACACACATAATTGCATTACAAGTACCCTCAACTGCGCACGTAAGCATAACTACAAACATACAAAATTAACACCCACACAATTAGCTACCAATACAATGAAAGTGAACGGCAATCTCTTTTGCACGTCACAATGAAAGTGGCAGAAATATATTTTAAAGGAATGCACAGCCAAATAAAAGAGAGCCTCTTATAGACACACTTCTATGATAATAGGTTTTTCCCCTTTTTTCTCGCAACAAAACAGGTGTTAAGATTTCGATTCAAAGCTTTCGTGACTGCAGGGATTCATATTATTGGTTCTTTTGTTAAAGTCACGTAGAAGGGAAATAATAAAATATCAAAAATAAAACAATAAAATTATCACGACGTTTCGATTGCAACACAAGCAATCATCATGTACGTGACTTTACCGAAAGAACCAATAACAGGTGTTAAGATGTTAAAATACCAAACTGAAACCTTTTACAAGGAATCATGTCTGCATTAACCACAATGCTTGTGGTCAGAATGCAAACAAAAAACTAACTCTGATAACACATGCATTGTCCTCTGGTCAAAAAGGCGTCCTCTGGTCTAACACCGTTTGAGACGAGGCTCAAAAGAAAGCTGTCTCTGGTGTGGACCAATCAGTTTCAAGGACAATGCATATATTATCAGAATATTTTTGGTTTGCATTCTGACCACAAGCATTGTGGTTAATGCAGACATGATTCCTCTTAAAAGGTTTCAGTTTGGTGTTTTAACATCTTAACACCTGTTTTGTTGCCAGAAAAAAAGTGGAAAAACCTATTATCATATTTTGGTAATAGCAAAGGAGGTCCCATGATGTAGACACACACTAAGGCTCTGTGTTCCAGGTTGTCCGAGATGAGTCTGAAACTTAATTGCGCACAAGCAAAATACTTGAAAGTTACTTCAAGTCTTGTACTCTTGTGAACTAGCGATATAATTGCAGCACGTCAATGCAGTTACATTAATGTGCTGCAATGATATCACTAGAGCTTTTTGGCAGCACGTCTGAAAGTCAATTTTAAAAGCTCTATCATAACCAAAGATGCGTTGGACTGCCCAGGCTACACAGGCTAGGTGCTTACAAAAACACAATTCTCTTTTGGCTTGCATTTTCCTTTAATGTGGCTCAGATGATAAGAGCACTGAGGTGGCACCGTTTAGATGCTGGCTTTTGAATTAAGGCCTGTGATTAAAATGGGTTTTAATGTGCAGTGATTTGATGGTCTCAGCCCAGTCACCAATGACTACACACACAAAAACCCAACGACGTTATATTTCTACTTTTTTTTCCGGTAAAGTCACGTAGGTAAAAAATAAAATAAATTAAAATGAAAACAACTAAATTAAATCAGGTACATGAAGACGGACGCTTGTGTTGCGCCCGAAACGTCGTGATTTAATTTAGTTGTTTTCATTTTAATTTATTTTATTTTATACCTACGTGACTTTACCGAGAAAACCAAAAAGTATGGATCCTTGCAGTCACGAAAACTTCAAATCTAGAACGTTACACTTAGTTCTGCTGTGTGTAGTGAGTTGTAAAAATGCAGTTTTTTATGGTGCAGATCGTAAGCCACAAAAGTAGCTGTGTGATATCCCGCCTCTGCGGGCTGTCCTCGAACATGGGAGCTTGCAGCACTGCTCTGCGAGAGAAACCAACAAACACTTGGCCTCGTGACACGACACCCGAAAGTACAATTGGCCCAAACATGCGCTGTGAGAGTGAATCTGCATTGACTTGGTGGCCTGGCTGTGTGCTGTGGCTGTGTGCTGTGGCTGTGTGCTGTGGCTGTGTGCTCTGGCTGCGTGCTCTGGCTTGTGTGTCTGCAGAGGGCCACCTGCTGGAAGTTGTGCTGCGTAAACTTGACGGCGGTGCGCTGCAGGTCTCGGCACGCGTGCGTATCGGCGAAGGCCCGGATTCCCAGGCAGTTGGAGGGGTCGAGCTGCCGCTTCAGGAACTCGCAGCAGGTGTCCTGGATCTCGGCGAGCTGCAGCAGGCAGGCGGCCGGCAGCAGGGCCTGCACGTTGCACTCCTCCACCGTGATCTGTGGATCGCAGCAGCGCAGACTGCATGAGAAGCAAGCGGTGTTCTGCTCAAATGCAAGAATGGTGAGATTCTCATCTCGTTTAACGGACCTTAGTTTGTTGTAGAAATTCTGTTGTCCTGTGGTTCAGGGGTGAGCCAAACAACTGCCGACTTTACACAAAGTGGCACTCATTGAATAAGTCCCAGCGGCAAGGTAATCCAAATAGAATTCCAACAGGGATATGAACTCACAAACTTGTTATTGGGAGTCACGCTCTCTAAGCACAGTGCGGCTTAGCCAAGTCAAAGTAAACCCCAAACAAATGTCATTTCCAGCTGTGATGGCATGCTGCTGTAATGAATATACACATTTGATTAGCACGGTTGGCTACATATGGTGTGAAAGAAATTCAACATAATACAATATTTCGTCATGTACTGTAAATCTCCATTTCCAGGGTCTCCCTTGCAAGAGATGCAGTGTCTGAACTCATTATTGCCAAGTATATATAACATTTTAAATGGACAGCAGATTACATAACCTTACTGTATGTCATGTAAAATGTATTATGCACTGCCGAACATCTGCAAAACCAATTAAACCCATATTCTATGGGTCTTTCGGTGAAGCCACGTAGATAGAAAAATAATACAAATATCACGACGTTTCGATCGCAACAAAAGCAATCGTCTTCAGGTGAGAGAGCTCTGATACGGCTCTGATAGAGCTCTCTCTCTCTCTTCAGGTGAGAGAGCTCTGATACGGCTCTGGTAGAGCCCTCTCTCTCTTCAGGTGAGAGAGCTCTGATACGGCTCTGGTAGAGCCCTCTCTCTCTTCAGGTGAGAGAGCTCTGATACGGCTCTGATAGAGCTCTCTCTCTCTTCAGGTGAGAGAGCTCTGATACGGCTCTGGTAGAGCCCTCTCTCTCTTCAGGTGAGAGAGCTCTGATACGGCTCTGGTAGAGCCCTCTCTCTCTTCAGGTGAGAGAGCTCTGATACGGCTCTGATAGAGCCCTCTCTCTCTTCAGGTGAGAGAGCTCTGATACAGCTCTGGTAGAGCCCTCTCTCTCTTCAGGTGAGAGAGAGAGCTCTGATACGGCTCTGGTAGAGCTCTCTCTCTCTCCTGAAGACGATTGCTTGTGTTGCGATCGAAACGTCGTGATATTTTTATTATTTTTCTATCTACGTGGCTTTACCGAAAGACCCATAGAATATGTGTTCCTGCAGTCACAAAAGCTTTAAGTCAATTAAACCCAACGTAAAAAACACCTTTTACTGTATATTTATTAAACTACATATACTCGTGCGTGTAGTGGGTGTAACTAATAAACCACCAAATACAATGCACTTACTGTATACTATGTGTCGTGTACCATATAATACAGGAATCCCCCGCTATACGTTGCTGCATTATGCATTGTTTTGCAAATTCGTTGTCGAATAATTTGTGAATATAATTCCTTACGAGTGTAATCTTTCCCAAAATGCGGAATCAAAAATGGCTACATTTTTTAACTTGTGCAAACTAACGATGATGCGGTGTTATACCACACGATACACGCATAGCGCGCAGCACAGAACATCCCTCCACCATGCGGCGGAAGCTGGACTCGACAATGTGGAGGAGTCGGTCATGGTGGAGTTGAGTCCCGTGGTGAGGATCTGTCAAATGTCAAATGAGGATCTGATACAGCTTGAACAACAAGCCCAGGAAGAGGCCAATAAAATTATACCACCACCACCACGAATGTTAAAAACTTATCAGGGCCCTTTATTCATTTGGAAGCAGCAATGGACATCTTCAGTGAGGATGATTCAAACCGAAAACGTAGCTGTGCAGTTAACAGGATAGTAACTAGTAGCATTCACAGCTACAAGCTGTACCAGCAGAATAAGACAATTCTGTGCATATATCTTTTGACAGATGCTTTTTTAAATGTTCTGCCATCAGGCCAGAAGGTCTGGGGAAGAGCCTAAGAAGAGAGACAGCTTCCTCTGGTGAGCAGAGCTGTGGCAGCAGCAACAGCAGCAGCTCCATCGTCAGAAGAAGAAGAGGCAGCTGGTCCTGCCCCTTCGTCTGCATCACACCACCGCTCGCCACAAGAGGCCTCGATGAGAAAGCTTTTCAACTATCTCTGGTAAATTCTAATTATTGGCATTTATTATTAGTTAAAATTAATGTCAGCTTACAATCATACGCATTTTGGTACACTTTATGACAGTAATTATTATGTTTTATCTTGGCTAGGAACGCAAACCCTGGTTTTAACATTATGTCTGTAGAAAATGATAGTTCACTTTAAGTCATTTTGAGTAAAGTAGCATTTCCCCGTAACGCATCGCGTGGGATTCCTGTATTATACTCCTCACACTCTACCCCTCCACCTAACCCCCGCAGCTCCTCCACCATCCCCTGTGTATCCAAGCGCTATCCAGGCTCAACAACCCTGCTTTGCTTTTGACATCCTATAAGATCAGTCGCATCCTGGCTGATGTGGTCATACACAACTGCCTTAAACACTCAACACGAAGGTTCACGTCTTTCGCTCTCCTAAAGTGGATGAGAGTCCATTACTGGCCCAGCCTGCTAGAGCAACAACACTGCGTGCACGGCTGGTGGCATCACCTGTGCCGTGTAGGCAAAGTCAACGAGCAGCTCCATGGCCGTCTCGTCGACGTCACGGATGGACACCTCATCCTGCCGTGACTCGGCCAGCTCGCCCGTGAACATGGCGTGGAAGTAGGGGGAGCACGCCGCCAGCACCACGCGGTGCGCGTAGATCTTGCGGCTGCCCACCTGCCAAAGACAGACGCGGGTTGGTGGGGCGTGAATGTGCGATGCCCTCACTGCGCCTCCTCTACTGGGAGGTGGGTCTGTGGGAGGCGAGGATGCCATTGCTTTTGTAAGATTATAAACAATATGAAAAGGTGGAAGGTGCAAGTTTACCATCTTATATATAAATATATACAGTGCTAATAGAGACGCAGGCTTTGTCCGCTTTTTATTGACTACAGCATAATGCTTCACAAGAAGCCAATTACTTCATTCATTGATCGGAGATCATATATTTTGAAGTATTTAGCATGAGACTTAAAGCTATTTGGACCTTGTAGCTAACCCCTATGAATAAAACTAATACATCTCAAGGCTGTAACTTTTGGGAACTCTCATGAGCAAAATCTTGATTCGGTTTGTGCCGAATTTCAGTCGGTCACCATCCTCTGTGTTTATTAGACACATTCTTACATATTTTTTCCATATTACTAATCTCAAATATACCATGGAATCATGTCAACATCCTTCCTTTCATGCAACTATAAATTCCTCCATTCAAGAGCACGGGGCAATGACGAGATTGTATTCACTGCAGAGCAGGGTGAAGCCATCAACTCGCTACGAGAGCTATATTGTGTTTCTAAAGCTGGTGGTGGTTCAAATTGTGGCCGTTGTGTAGGTGATGATGTCATAGAGATTCGGGAAGAGAATATAATCTTGTGAAGGTGGTATTGGGAATTGCGACAACCCGCTGGTGCTTGTGACGTTGACATTTGTGGCGCTTGTGACAAAGCTATTGGTGGTGGCGACGGTGTGTGATGATGGTATTGGTGACGGTGGTCGTGGCAACGTGCGTGTGCGAGCACGAACCACCAGCACGACATCGCAGAACTTGCGGTGTCGCCGGAGCACGCTGATGGCCTCCAGGGTGATGCGTGGATGCTTCTCGGACACGTAGACCATGCATGCCGGTGTAGGCAACACGCCCTCGGGCAGGGCGTTGGGGTCCCCGCCGCCGCTCGATCGGTTCATCACGTCCATGGCTCGTGGCACTGCTGCGCACGCAAAGTCAAGGCGAGAATCGGTCACAAGAATTGGCCGTGGAGACATTGACACATTTTTATCAGGAATTGTAACAAAAGGGAAAAAGCTGTCGACAAGCATTGAATGGTAGTCATCTTGGTCGAGAGTCATGAGCCTGTGATAGAACATCTACACTCCCCTGGTGGGGACCAGTCCATCCACTTTCATGAACACTTTATTCTTATTGTAACATTTCATTGGCAGGGGCCAGTCTCCCGATAAGACAATCTGTATCGGCTTAAAAGTGGCAGTCATTATGAATGCAACAGAAAATGTTTCTCAAGTCCAACTCCAACTCGGTGAAACTGCAACTCCCAAGTGAATTTGAACTCGCAACTTCTGATTGTGAGTTGAGTGCTCTATAAACACTGCGCCGCCCAGCGAGATTCATATCCTGTGCTGTTATCCTCGACAATCCAATACCCAACTTGGAGTTAACCGAGTATTATTTTAATTTGATTTGAGTTAGACGTTGACCAATCGCAGTCATCATCCCTAAGGGGGTCAATAAAATTTGTACCATTTTTGAGTGAAATAAACAGTGGCCATTCTACAGAGACTGGTCTCTGCCATAGTTCTCTCCCCTGGCTCAGGATTAAACAAAAGCACCAAAAACCATGTTAAGGTCCACTGAATTTACTTCCTTTTCACAGACAGTTGCCCAGACATCTCGCAGAATTAGTACTACTGTAAAATACATCTCGCCGGGCTCAACAGGGAATAAGGCATTGACTTGACAGCACACGACTATTTCGTAATTATTTTCATGTTAGAATGCTCGATTGCTGCTTTGTCGCTAAGCAGCAGTCCAACCGCATAGAAATGTGCCAACTTGGCATCTACTAGAGCCAAAACCGAGGCTTTCACAGTCACTCCTGGATTGTTATGCCACGTGCAGTGAAACATTGCAAAGGTTTTGTGACAAGCAGACAGTGCAGGCAAGTGAGGCATGTGAATGAATAAAGAATGCTTGTGGTACGGTGCTGTTGGCACACCTGTGGAGGAAATCGTTCTCCTATAACACGGTAGTTGCGTTCGTGAAGAACACTGGGTTGTGGAAAAATTGCGTTGTAATAAATACAATATAATATAGGGTAAAGCACAGCCCGCAATAACACGTGAGATGCATACGCAAGCTCAACTAACACTGAGGCGTGTAGGTAGCATCTAGAAGCACTCAGCAGCATCCCGCCTTGTGTGATGCCACGCCGAGGCATACGTACAACAGCTTGTTCCTCTCAATTGCTTTATATACAACTAGCTGTACTACCCGGCTTCGCCCGGGAACTTGGATTCACCACGCCCGGCCGCCTTTGTCTCCCCAGTGACGATGTTCACACACCACACCAGTTACTCGTTTGAGGCTGAGTCGACCTAGGGGAGGCCCAGGTCCGGTTCAAATAATCGTCACCGGTGGTGGCCGTGAGTGGGAATGGAACTCGGGTCGCCGGGTTCGTAGCGTGGCGCGCTAACCACGACACTACAATGCGTTACGCTTCCGTTGTAGGATTTGTGTGAGGCGCGCCGATCCGCTGTAGGGTTTTAGTGAGGCGTGCCGATCCGTTGTAGGGTTTGTGTGAGGCGTGCCGATCTGTTGTAGGGTTTTAGTGAGGCGCGCCGATCCGTTGTAGGGTTTTAGTGAGGCGCGCCGATCCGTTGTAGGGTTTTAGTGAGGCGCGCCGATCCGTTGTAGGGTTTTAGTGAAGCGCGCCGATCCCCCGCGATACAATAATGCTGTGTAATCGCTATAATTTTATAATGTACCGACCCTATAATAGTAATTGCACACATTGTGGTGGGGGGGGGAGTGAAGAGGACGTGAAACTTTGATGAATTTACGTCAGAGTCGCGTGTTAATGCGTGCGCCTATTTTAAAGGGGAATTAAAAATGGCGTCCACCCCGCGCCGAAGGCGTCGCTACCCGTTGGCAGGGGCAACCGCCGTCCAATGAAAGCGGCAAAGGCGTGGCTACCCGTTGCCAGGGGCAACCGCCGTCCAATGAAACTGCAGCCCGCGACGAAGGCGTCGCTACCCGTTGCCAGGGGCAACCGCTGTCCAATGAAAGCGGCGATGGCGTCGCTACCCGTTGCCAGGGGCAACCGCCGTCCAATGAAACTGCGTATGGTCCGACGACACACACACGCAGACAGACAGACAGATTCGCGATTTTATATATATATAGATTTTACTTAAATCTATTTAATTATAAAACCTTAATATTATACATTCACTCTCTCTCTCTCATACGATACGTATCATGGTGTTCTACACTCACCAATGACAGTAGTATCTTGAGACTTGGACTCCAGTAATGACGACGACGACGACAATGACGATGACAATGACGACGATGACAGACCTGTGCAGTTCGATGAATGTGATGATGAATGATGATGATGATGGTGTTACTGCACAGGTATAATGAGGCCTTTAAATCAGTTTGAAAAATCCGCGATGCACTGAGGCCGCGAAACTTGAACCGCGAAGTGGCGAGGGATTACTAGTACAGTGAAACCTTGGATTGCGAGCATAATTCGTTCCTGAAACGTGCTCGTAATCCAAAGCACTCGTATATCAAAGCGAACTTCCCCATAAGACAAAATGGAAACTCAAGACGATTCGTTTCACAACCCAAAAAAAATCCATACAAAATTTATTCGTTACAAATACTGATAGGTTTTTCCCCTTTTTTTGGCAACAAAACTGACACCTTTTGCAAGGAATCATGCTTACATTAACCTTGCAAAAGGTGTCAGTTTTGTTGCCAGAAAAAAAGGGGAAAAAAACCTATTAGTATATATTGGTACGGGCAAAGGAGGTCCCATGATGACATTACAAAATACTGTACCTTTTTTAAAATTTGTATTTAAATGTAATATAAAGTAATCAAATGTATCCATTAAATGTAATCGTGGAGATGAGAGAGAGGAGATGAGTGGAGGAGAAGGATGGTGATTGTGTAGGACTACTTTCACTGTCACTAACGGAACCACTGCCATCGCTGAGCTCACTGGGATCTGTTTGTGCGACTTTAACAATGAAATTTCTCCTGTTGCAAGACCTCGCTGGTTGATCAATATGTTTGTTTTAATTGCTTATCTTGCAAAACACTCGAGACCAAGTTAATCACAATCCAGGGTTTCACTGCACGTAGGCCTCGGCAAGGTAAGGTAACAGGTAAAAGGTAAAAAATTAACCCGTAAAAACAAAGTTTTTCACTATAAATCATTTATATGCGTGGCATCGGTTTTATTTTATTATTCATTTCAGTTTTTCGTGAGTAAGAGTTTAATTTTTATCACATTGGTATTTTAAATTAAATATAAGGAAAGTCGTATATAAGGATTATAAGGTTTTCAGTTTTTGTATGATTGTTTATATTGTACTTTTTTGTTGTTTTCTTGAATAATTTTCTGTGTTTAGGAAAAATATACGATTGTGTTAGTGAAAATTTTTTTTCCTAAAAAGTGGAAAATTTTGGAAGAAATGTTTCACGAAAATAAATTGTCACGCAGCAGCAGCAGAAGGAGCAGTGCAGATGGAGGGTGGCATGTGATGTCGATCTGAATATCACTTCTATTTACGATGGAGATGTGTCACGACGACCCTATCATCGTAAGTCGAAAATATCGTAAGTCGAAGATGGCCTCTAGCCTAGCCAGGAGTCTTACAGGGTGGTGGTAATCTAGCAAAACAGAGCAAGTTACAGTAGCGTACTGTATAGACTATATCCTGTGTGTGTTTATTAATTACAAGACTGTATTGCACAGTAACATTTAAAGTAAAAAAAACAAGGTAAATTCTTAGCCTACCTATATGAACTGCAAATTAATATGAAGTTTGTTCAGGAAACAATCCTATCTGCTAGAAAAATAAACTTTTAGCATGCATTGAACGTATCGTATCATGGTAACATTGAAATGAAATCGCTAAAGCTACGTATCATAGTGTAGTGTATACTGTATAGTGTAGTGTATAGTGTAGTGTATAGTGTAGTGTATAGCGTAGTGTATAGTAATAGTGTAGTGTAGAGTTTAGTGTAGTGTGTAGTGTAGTGTATAGCGTAGTGTATAGTAATAGTGTAGTGTATAGTAATAGTGTAGTGTGTAGTGTAGTGTATATTAGTGTGTAGTAGTAAATACAATCGCTCAAGCTACGTATCATAGTGTAGTGTATACTGTATAGTGTAGTGTATATTAGTGTGTAGTGTATAGTGTAGCGTATAGTGTAGTGTATAGTGTAGTGTATAGTAATAGTGTAGTGTATAGTTTAGCGTGTAGTGTATAGTGTAGTGTATATTAGTGTGTAGTAGTAAATAAAATCGCTCAAGCTACGTATCATAAATGCATTCACCGTGGCCAATTACAGCCAACGTTAGTTGAGCGTGGACAATTCGACCCAAGCCGAAACATAACATTTCCAAAAGAATGTTTTAAAATATATATTTTTTTAGTTTTAATGGTAGAATATAGTGTTGTCATCAGTATGACGTAAGTATACCAAGTTTGCAGTCGATGCCACATTGGGAAGTGGGTTAAAATTGACTTTCAAGATTTGAGGATACAACAACGACAACAACAACAACGTGTAAAATTGGAATCATCGAGAGTATCTATATGAACAAAGCGCTCTACCTACAGCATGTACCGCTATACACCTTGTGCACGTGTAGTAGTACCCCAGTAATTACCCTGTAATCGGATTATTAGTATGGGGTAAGGGTAAAAGTAGGCTCATTGTTTTTCTTACTCTTAAGTTTTTTTCGGTAAAGTCACGTAGGTTAAATAAGAAAAATAAAATAATAATACGTGAAAATAAGTCGATGTATTTTTATTTTATTATAATGTTTTTTATTTTTTTTACCGACGCGATTTTACCGAAAAACAACCCGCTAAGAGTATGAACCCTTGCAGTCACGAAAACTTCAAATCTAGAATCGCTGCTTTTCCCTTTAACCTCCACCTTGCCGAGGCCTACACGCACACACTCACCCCCCACTCGCTCGCTCACTCACCCACACAGCAGGAGGATGAGGTGGAGGTGGTGGTGATGAGAGGCTTGCCTGGTGAGGTGTCAGTCCCAGCACCACAGCAATGGTGGAGCAGCAGTTGCCCAGCAAGAACCCAGCCAGCACCCAGCAGCTTGACTGCAGCAGCGTCTGTGTCCAGGGCATCGTGTAGACTCAGCCCTGTTGACTCAACACGCCCCTTGCCAAGGGCTGGCTCGACTCTGGCGAATAGTCGATGGTTCCCGCTGAGCTGTGCGGATTTAAGTTTCACAATCATGGAATGCGTTGCGCAATACCCACGTCTAGAGTCAACATCGCGTAGGGTAGACTCTATCTACTGCTGGGTGAGGAGGAGGGGTACAGGGGGGTGCGGGGGGTGCAGGGGGGGCAGTGTTGAGTCTATGGTGCAGTGTTGAGTCTATGGTGCAGTGCTGAGTCTGTGGGCACGTGTTGAGTCTATGGGCAGTGTTGAGTCTATGTGTAATGTTGAGTCTATGGGTAGTGTTGAGTATATGGTGCAGTGCTGAGTCTGTGGGCACGTGTTGAGTCTATGGGCAGTGTTGAGTCTATGGACACGTCAGTTTAACACGTAGGCTTTCGCGACCAATGTTATTCATAATCAACGATTTTTGGGTTTAGATCGCGTTGAGTCTATGGACAGTGTTGAGTCTATGGTGCAGTGTTGAGTCTATGGACACGTATTGAGTCTATGGACAGTGTTGAGTCTATGGTGCAGTGCTGAGTCTGTGGGCACGTGTTGAGTCTATGGGCAGTGTTGAGTCTATGGTGCAGTGTTGAGTCTATGGGCACGTGTTGAGTCTATGGGCACGTGTTGAGTCTATGGTGCAGTGCTGAGTCTATGGGCAGTGTAGAGTCTATGGGTAACAGTGTTGAGTCTATGGTGCAGTGTTGAGTATGGGTAGCAGTGTTGAGTCTATGGGTAACAGTGTTGAGTCTATGGGCACGTGTTGAGTCTATGGACAGTGTTGAGTCTATGGTGCAGTGTTGAGTCTATGGGCAGTGTTGAGTCTATGGGCAGTGTTGAGTCTATGGGCAGTGTTGAGTCTATGGGCAGTGCTGAGTCTATGGGCAGTGTTGAGTCTATGGGCAGTGTTGAGTCTATGGGCAGTGTTGAGTCTATGGCAGTGTTGAGTCTATGGTGCAGTGTTGAGTCTATGGGCAGTGTTGAGTCTATGGGCAGTGTTGAGTCTATGGGCAGTGTTGAGTCTATAGTGCAGTGTTGAGTGTATGGGCAGTGTTGAGTTTATGGTGCAATCACTGCAGGCCAAGTGCCAGTATCATGACCAACTCGGGCATTGAAGTTGCCCAACAAGATGACTCTATCCCGAGGGGCCACTTTAGCTAACACCTGTGACGGTCATAGAAGGCATCTGACTCATCGGCCTTGCCTGCATCCCTCCACGGATGTTCGTCTTCAGTGGGGGCATAAGTAACCACGACCACCACTCCTCGCCTCTGGTTGATGGGAAGGCGAGCCCACAGTAGCCTGGGGCTTACAGCTTTCCCACACCTCACCACCACGCTCCCGCAACCCCTTGTTTTGTTCAGAAGAGCCAGACCCTGTTGTTTGGCAGTCTCATGCCCCGAGAAGAGGACTGTCCACCCCTCATGGTGGCAGGAGCCTGAGCCGGTCCACCGGACCTCCTGAATACCACAGAGATCCAGGCGGTACTGGTCCAGCTCCCGATAGAGGGGTGGCATACTCTCCTCCGCAGTGAGCGTTCGAACATTCCACGTGGCCACCCGCAGTGGTTTTTTATTGTTTCTGGAGGAGCCCCGAGGGTAAGGATTCAGTCTCCTGGCTCCGCCAAATGGGGTTTGGCCAGTAGACGTCATAAGTGCCTGTCCCCACGGCTCCTCCGGGACAAGCTGAATTAGATATTTTGCAGGTCGCTTTGTGGTCATGAATTGAAGGTGGAGAGATTACCAGCCCCTCACACCTGACCAGAGCCCCCATTTGGCCGCTGCGGTGTTTACAAGCGCCATGAGGGGAATGGCGAATTTAAGTTGGCCCTCCCCCCACGGCACTGCCCATCACAGCGTTGCTGTCCGGCACGAACGAGGTAGGGGGTTGTTTTGCCGGACAACAACAATCGCCATTCGCCACTAAGTGGCGGTGACTTCACCACGACGCTTGTGCCAGGCCATGTGCACATTGAGGCCACGTGAAGTGTCGAATGCCCGCTGGCAGGAGGTCACGGGGCAGACCCAGGTGCCACGGGTCGACTGACCAAGATGACTGAGATGACTGGCTGATGCGCCACCTGTGCCCCCTACTGTGCCAACTTGCTGTGCTTTAGCCACCCGGCGCTCCGCTCGTTGTTGTGAGCGTCGCTCCTCTGCCCTCCGTTGTTGTTGGAGGGCGACTGCCTCCAACTGCCCAGTAGAGTCCTTCACGAGCCTCCTCCACAGAGGCCGATCTTGACACTGCTGGTACCAGTCATCGGCAAGTCCACTCAGCTCCACGTCCTCCTGTACCACATCACTCCATCTCTTCTCTAGCCCGTGCCGTGCCCGTTTAGCCCCCTCGATCCGGCCGAACAAAAGCTGTTTAGGCATGTGGCTGGGCATGCGGGCTACATGACCCAGCCAACACAGCCTTGCCTGCCGGAGGAGCTCACCGATGGGACTTTGCCCAGATCTTTCAAGGATTTGTGAGCTCCTCACACAATCCAGCCTGGTTAAACTCAGGATGGATCGTAGGCAGGCCAGCCTAAATGTTTCCAACCGGCGAAGATGCTCCATTAGGGGGGTCCAACTTTCGCAAGCGTAGAGAAGGGAGGGAATGACTGTGGCCGAGAAGACCTGAAGCTTCGTGCGGAGCGACAGACCAGGTAGCTTCCACACAGCGTTACGCAACCGATGAAAAGATATTGCCGCTCGACTGATTCGGAGTGAGACCTCTGCTGATAAACTGGAGCCGGTCATAAGCACACTGCCCAGGTATGGGAAACTCTCCACTCTCTCCACAACTGCCCCATCACCAATTGGGAGTTGTGGGGGTGGAGTGTCCGATGGTACAAAATACCCAGGCAGGTGCTTAGTTTTGGTGGGGCTGATGGTAAGGCCCCACCTCTTAGTGGCACGCTCCAGTCTCAGCAGCAGCGTCTCCAACTCCTCTTCTGAATGAGCAGCTATTACCAAATCATCGGCATACATAACGTGGTTGACCAATAGGGAGCCATCCCTTGATCGCACCCGGGCATCGATCAGCCTCCCATTATATCTGTACCAAATGGAAATTCCCCCGGTACAGCTATTGAAGGCTTCACGAACTACGCGGTCAAAATAGATGTTAAATAATGTGGGAGCCAGAGGACATCCCTGTCGCACCCCAAGGTGTACAGGGAAAGGCTCCGACTCCCGGCCACGTAGTTTTACCCGGGCCCGCTCACCATCATGAAGGTCCTTAATGATCGTGAGCAGAGGGTCAGGGACTCCGAAAGCATGAAGAACAACCCAGAGCCCAGTCCTACTGATGGTATCATAGGCCTTGACCAGGTCAATAAAGCAGAGATGTAGGTCTTTTTGGAATTCCCTACACCTCTGCTGTAGCAGACGGACAGAAAAAATGCCATCTGTGCAGGACCGCCCTTTCCTGAAACCGCATTGGGGCTCCGCAAGCCTCTCCTCAGCGTGCCTAGCAAGGCGATGTTGAATAATCCTTGCCAGGACCTTTCCCGGCACACTGAGGAGTGAGATGCCCCTGTAGTTGTTACAGTCTATGCGGTCCCCCTTCTTAAAGAGGGGGACCACCAGGGCATCCTTCCAATCTTGCGGAACCCGTCCAGTGGTCCAGACTGTTGTTATGATGTCATATAGGGCAGTCTGTGCACAAACGCCACCCTCCCTCAGCATTTCGCTTGGGAGATCATCTCTGCCCGGTGCCTTTCCTGGTCTCAGACTCCGGATCGCCTTCAGTACTTCCTCAACAGACGGCACCTCAGCCAGCCACTCACAGGGGGTGACCTCTTCCAATATTTGAGGCACGGCAGCCTCAGCAGGGTTATCCCCACTTTGTGCCATGATGTCTTCCTGGCTGAGGGATTTCCCCTTCCCCAGGACCTCACAGAAATGCTCAGCAAATCTGCAAACCTGTTCCTGAGGGTCGGAGATTGGATCACCGTTTTCTCACCTAATGATGGTAATAGGTGTGGCACTGCAGGTTACTTTTTGATGGAGTTAAGTAGTGATTTGTGATCGCGGGCCACTGAGGCAGACTCCATCTCCTCAGCAACCCGCGACCACCACCCATTCATCCAGGACAAAGATCCCCCGTATAGCCTGAACAGACTGTAGGGGCAAGTGCTGTTAGCGAGCACCTATGAAGGCCGGAACAGTACACGAGGGGGTGGGTGGCCAGCACCACGCCCGACCGCCTTTGTCTCCCTAGTGGCGATGTTTACACACCGCACCAGGTACTCATTTAAGGCTGAGTCGACCTAGGGGAGGCCCAGGACCGGTTCAGATAATCGTCACTGGTGTTAGCCGTGAGCGGGAATCGAACCCGGGTCGCCAGGTTCATAGCGCAGCGCGCTAACCGCTACACTACCGCTCCCCATCACACACACTCACACGCACTTTCACGTACTCACACACATTCACACATTCACACACACACGCGTGCACACGCAGGAGCTGACAGGGATGCTGCCCCGGGAGACGCTGCCACACGGTGCAGCATGAAGGCTGTAGGGGGCAAATGCTGTTAGCGAGCACCTATAAAGGCCGGCACAGCACACGAGGGGGTGGGTGGCCAACTCCACGCCCGGCCGCCTCCCTAGTGACGATGTTCACTACACACTGCACCAGGTACTCATTTGAGCCTGAGTCGACCTAGGGGAGGCCCAGGACCGGTTCAGATTATCGTCACCGGTGTTTGCCGGCGAGCGCAAATCGAACCCGGATCGCCAGGTTCGTAGCGCTACCCGCTACACTTCGCACACTCGTATACACACGCATCGCCACGAGCTGCGATGCTACAGTCTACATTATAGACTGCCAGTACACTCACCAAATTTAATAACCAGGCTACAGTCTACATTGTAAACTGCCAGTACACTCACTCCAATTAAGAACCAAGCCCCGACCCGTGGGGGGATATAAGGTGGGTTCCTGGGAGGGACGGGGTCGCTGCATTCTACAAGCTGGAAGCTCTACGTCTCAAGCTGGAAGGTCTACGTCCTACGAGGCATCAACACGTGGTCGCAGACCCGAGTGAGAGGGTAGCTGTAACTCCTCTGTATAGTGTAGTTCGCTAGGTGGTCAACACCCTCAGCTGTATCTGGTGAAGGGGCAGTTACCCCTTTGTGTTACGTGTTACAAATACATGTGTTGCCTCTAAAAGGAACGTCTGCGACTCAGCTGGAACCCACTACACTATTATAGAGTCCGTAGATACTACGGCAGTCAGTAGAAACTACTGCTAGCAGTCACTATATACTAATATAGAGTTAGCAGATGCTACTATAGAGTTAGTAGTTACTACTATAGAGTCAGTAGATACTACTATAGTAGTCAGTAGATACTACTGTAGGGTCAATAGATACTAATATACAGTCTGTAGAGACAGATACTATTGGAGAGCCGGATACTACTATAGTCACTAGATACTTCTCACTCTATTGTATGTAGGGTGTGTAGGTATATATGCCTACGGAGGGGTAAAACACATTTTTGAAGGGGTGGGGGGGGGGGGTCGACAATTTTCGGAAACCTTTTAGATCAACTATTTACCTACCCGCCACTTTCTATTCCTTTTTAATTCAGGACTTCTTCAAGCCTCTTTACATTTTGTTGATGGGCAAATAGTCAAATGGAACGCCGGCCTTTCACAATAGCTTAGTACTTGTGTAATGTGAGGTTACACCTGGATGATAAATGGGTTACACCTAGATGATAATGATTGGCTCTGCTGGCCTCAGCCCACAACCAATGGGAAGTCGAGTTAGGGGCGTGGTCCTGGGGCCAAAGAGTGGGCTCTGGAAGGTTCCAGGGATGTGGCTGAGGATTGGCTGCGAGGCATCATGTGGGCCATTGATTGAAAGGGGGGGAGACGGACAGCACGTGGTCAGAGCTTGGAGGAACGAAGGTGGAAGCCACGTGGCTGGTGCGGACGTCCGGAGCCTGCCACGTGGCGGGCTGCGGCAGTCTCTCTCTCTCTCTCTCCCTCTCTCTCACGTTGTCTGCCAACAGCGTGAAGGAGCTATAGAGCAGAGGAACATAGTGAGAAGCTGTGAAAGAAACTTAATAAAAAATACTGAATTCCAGGAGTTGTCTCAACGACCTTTATTACGCTTGTGTATGTATATGTTATGTTTTTAAGACAAGTTATGAAATATATTTTTCCCCCGGGCAATGCCGGATACTACCCGCTAGTAGACTAATATAGAGATCCTTAGATTCACACACGTGTATCCATCTTTATTAACAATAAACACAATGCAATTCAGAAGAATGAAGTCGATTAAATGTGAACTCAACTTTTCTGGCAATTGCCAGATCGGTAGACCACCGAGGATGTCATGGAAACAAAACGTGCCAATTCACATAGTTGTCAACCGCTTATCAGTGTCTACCTTATCACAGACCGATTCAGACCTTATTGGTCACCGTGCCCTTATAAGTCTCAACGTTCATAGTGGCTAGGAGATGCCGACTACCCCGCCTGGTATACAGGAGTTCGTGGGTTCGATCCCGACCCTGACGCCTGCTGTATATTTGGAGTTTGAGCGTCAGTCTCTCTCATCATGGAGGATAGGAGATGTTAACTACGTCGTCTGGTATACAGGTCGTAGTTTCTATCTCGACCCTGCGCCTGCTGTATATTTGGAGTTTGCGTCTCTCTGTCCCCGTGCTCAAGTGGATTTTTCAAGGGGTCCTCCGGTTTATCTCTCCAAAATCAATGTCACGCTTTTAGACTCTTTGGCTACCGTGAAGTTTCACGTGATAATGACAAGCCACTTCGTTAAGCTATCACGTGTGTTCAGGTTCCTAGTGAAAACAATCTACGTGAAGATATTTTAATAACATGGTAACAAAGACAAAAGATCCCCACTTCCTTGTAGCCTTAACAGACTGTTGGGGGGCGAGCGCTTTTTGCGAGCACCTACGAAGGCCGGCACTGTGGCACGCGCGGGGATGGGTGGCCAGCACCACGCCCGGCTGCCTTTGTCTCACCTAGTCGTGACGTTTACACACTGCACCAGGTCCTCATTTGAGGCCAAGGGAAGGCGCCGGGACTGGCTCAGATAAATCACCACCGGTGTTGGCCAAGAGCGGGAATCGAACTCGGATCGCCGGATTCATATCGCAGCGCTAAACTCGACACGACCGCTCCCCACAAACTCACTCACACACTCGCTCACTCACTCACAAAGACCCCCCGAATAGCCTTAACAGACTGTTGAGGTAAGTGCTGTTGGCAAGCACCCATAAAGGCCAGCACGGCACACGAGGGGAAGGGTGACCGACACCACGCCCGGCTGCCTTTGTCTCCCCTATGGCGATGTTCACGACACACCGCACCCGGTCCTCATTTGAGGACGAGTCGACCTAGGGGAGGCCCAGGACCAGTTCAGATAATCGTCACTGACGGTGTTGTTGGCCACGAGAGGGAATCGAACCCAGCTTGCCGGGATCGTAACGCAGCGTCGTGCCAACCACCCTCCCTCCTCACCCCCTCCTCCTCCCTCCCTCACCAACTCCTGGGCCTCCCACCTGCATCCCGTCGCCCACCTTGATCTTCTCTGGCGACTGGGCCAACGTCCCTCGCTGGACCGTTGCAAACTTTCCCTCTCCACCCCCCCACCGCTCTGACCCCCCCCCACCACCGCTTCCTCCTCTCTCTGCCCGTCCGCCCCCGCCACCGCCCCTCCCCCCAAGCCCCTCTCTTTCCCGTCTCGTCCTCTCCGTGACCTCTCGTCCCCTATGTACGTATTCTCCGTTCAACCGCACTCCCTCTGCCCTCGATGCGGCCACCTCCCACTCCCACAAGTATCTATCCGCCGACCACCTCTGCCTCGCGTCGACGTCTCTCTGCCTCCCGGCCTCCCTCTCCCCCCACGACTCTCTGCTCTCCCCCCCGCCCTCCCGGTCTGCCCCGTCCGTCTCCCTCTGGGACTTGCGCTGGTCTAGCTGTATCCAGTCTTGTCCTGACGATGAACTGCCTCAGGGTCTCCTCGATTGCACGGAATCCCCTCCTCTCCTCTCCTCTCCCTCTGCCGCCGCTCTCCATCACAGCGCTCCGGTTGTACGACTCCTCCGGACACCACTGGGCCTCTATGTACCATCACAACCATCACAACCATCACGACCATCACCACCGCCATCACCATCGTCATCATCACAACCATCACCTCCATCACAACCATCACGACCATCACCACCGCCATCACCATCGTCATCATCACAACCATCACAACCATCACAACCATCACCACCACCATCACCATCGTCATCATCACAACCATCACCACCATCACCATGTTAACTACCTCGCCTGGTATACAGGAGGTTCCGGGGTTCGATCCGGACTTTGACGATGCCTGCTGCTGTATATTTGGAGTTTGTGTGTCTCTCTCCCCGTGATCGTGTGGATGTTTCTCCGGGTCCTCCGGTATTTGGCTGCAATACATTTCCACGTGATAAGCCAACTTCGTTGAACCATCATTTGTGGCCAGGCCGCTTCTGAAAAAGAGCTACGTAGCTCAGTGGAGACTTATACATAATTTTTATATTTAAAAAAATGGTTTATTATAACATTATATTAAACATTATATTATATTAAATGTAATATAACCATTAAAATAAAATACTATATTATATGAAACAAATCTATAAAAAAATGTATTAACAAAAAAGGTGTATTATATTTTGAATATTATAATATGAAATATAACACAACCATTAAGGGGCCATCCATTTAGTAGGTACGCAAAAATCTGTCAAAACTTGACCCCTCCCCCCCTCCCCGTTCGCACGCGGACTTTTTACACACGAATCCTATAGAATGGCCGATATTTAATCCACGCAGAAACGAACAAGGATCAATCACATGAACGTGTTTAAGCAAACAGATAGTCCACCGCCGGCTGCATTAAAGAATGAGGTCGCGTACCTTGGCCACTGATGTTGCTGAGCTGCGTGACAGCTGCAGTCAGGGGCACGTGGCACACGAAGTGACGCCTCTGCCACAGTCCCACTTCTCCTGGCAGGACTTGTCGTCTGACCGCTGGAGACACTGAACTGTGGACTCATTTGAAGACCAATGTAGACAAATCGTCATCTTGTCGAGGCTTCAATCCCCCCCCCCCCCCCCCGTTACCTATGTGTACACATTTGGGTTAATCCCCCCTCCCCCTTCATACGTACGTACTAAATGGATGGCCCCTAATATTATATAATACTGTATATTATATATTTTAAAATATATTATAAAAAAAATCGTATTTTTATCATAAAAAGGTTTATTATAATACTCTTTGGTGATTTGGGTAAAGCCACGTAAGTAGAAAATAAAAATAAAAAATAACATCACACTGATGGATGATTTTTTAAATCCTTTATATTAAATTCACTTGCTTGCTTGCTTACGACTGTGCAAATCTTGCGGTAGTTTTTTAACCCACTTCCCGTGATCCAATCGAGCTGACATTTTCCACACAGACTCGTTGTGCGTGACAATTAATGTTCGTGAAAAAAAATTCTAAAATTTTACACTTTTTAGGACAAAAATATTATATTTCATTACCAATTGCTTAATGGTGTTATGCAATCATCTGACCCATAGGTGGCAGCCATCTCAAGCCAGAGGACGAGAGGACTCTAGCCGCCACGCATATAAAGGATTTAGAGTGAAAAACTTTGTTTTTACGGGTTATACTTGTTTCTGCCTGAGGACGATCGCTTGTGTTGCGATCGAAACGTCGTGATTTATTATTTTCAATTTTAACTTTCTACCTACGTAACTTTACCGACAGAACTAAAAAGTATGGATTCCGGCAGTCACGGAAAGCTTCAAATAAAAAAATAGGTTTATTATAATATTTCAAGATTTGAAGCTTTCGTGACTGCAAGGATTCATACTCTTAGTTCTTTCGGTAAAGTCACCATGTAGGTAAAAATGAAATTAAAATTAATAAAAATAAAATAAAAATCACGACGGTCCCACCTGATGATGGAGACTTGTGTTGCCTCCGAAAAGTCGTAATTTTTATTATTATTATTTTTTTAAATTTCATTTTTACCTACGTGACTTTACCGAAATAACTAAGAGTATTCTAATATTTAATATACATTTTTTAAAAACCTCTGGAAAAAATGTGAGCTATTAGTGGGTGCGTTTTAACACGTATGTTTTCGCTATGTCAACATCATCCAAAAAGGTTATGCGATCTAACCCAAAACTCCCCCCTTTATTATAGATAATAATGGGCTAACAAACGACCCAGATGTGTTATTTAATACATTTCGATTTAAAGCTTTCGTGACTGCAGGGATTCATCTTCTTGGTTCTTTCGGTAAAGTCACGTAGAAGGGAAATAATAAAATAATAAAAAATTTATTTATAAAATATTTCTCACGACGTTTCGGCCACAACGCAAGCAGCCGTCCTCAGTTGAAGAATGAAAAAAAAATACTTAATAAATGTTATACTCGACTACAACAACACGTATCTGACAACACAGCCTCGAGTGAATGCCTCATCTAACACTTACAGAAGTCGTCCCCAGCTCCACTCTGCACTGCTGGATGATGTTTGTGATCAGCTCCACTGCCGCTCCAAGCATCTGAATCACCTGTCCGAGTGGGGGAGGGTCTTTATACCCGAGGTGAGGTCTGTGTCGTCATCCACCAATGGGGTGACGCCTCTAGCGCCTGGCCGGAACACCACGTGGTCGACAACAAGTGACGCCATGGGAACTTCCAGGCTCACGTAAGAACAGTATGGTGCCTAAGGGGCCGTCCATAAATGACGTCACGCGATTTTGGACGATTTTTGACCCTCCCCCCTCGTCACACGGCGTCACAAAAAGTCAGACCCCCCCCACCTCAAATATGACGTCACAAAGCTCTGCCCCCCCCCCTCCATTTTGAAAAAAAATTTCAAATCGCTATAAACTGTTGTCATTGTCATTGTGCGTATTTAATGTGGCGCTGCACTCGGAATGTTGTAGGAGAGTTGTCATAACAACTAGTGTTGTTATAACAATTCCATATTCATTTAAAGTTGCGCATTTAGATGTGACGTCACATTTCTCACTCCCCCCTCCTCCTCGTCACACATCGTCACAAAGGTGCGTGACGTCATTTATGGACGGCCCCTAAGTGTTTCGTAAACAATAACATAAATATATAATAAATATAATATAAAAAATATATAAAAATATATATATAAAATATTGGTTTAATTTTTATTATTTTATTATTTCCCTTCTACGTGACTTTACCGAAAGAAAGAAGAATATGAATCCCTGCAGTCACGGAAGATTTAAATCAAAACAAAATAAACTCACTCATTAACGCTGCCTTAAAAGAATACAAAAATATATATTTGGTCACGTTTCAGGCAATAGCTCTTCTTCATGGCACGTGGACTAAAGGCAGCGGTTTTTTTTTTATAAACCTCGTTGAGCCACATCCTTTGCATAGTTTTGTTTTTCCAAATCTTATTTTATACAAATTTGTTTGTTCTAATCGTCTAAATGTAACTAACATCGGCACATCATTTGTATCGATTGTAAATAATGCATTCTTACATGTGTAGTGGGTTCGAATTAGGTGCACACACACGCAGCTTGGAGGCAACACTATTTATTAAACGGTAAGTAATATAACACTGTACATGAGGTGGTGACCACCTTCCTCAACTCACTAACACTCTGAAACGCGACACAGACTGGACCAGGCAGGCTGCGGGCTGCCTGGTTCAGGACAACGACCCGAGACTTGAGGACCGATGATGTCTTCACTTCGGAGTGCAACAGCCTCGCTCTGTGTTCACACCACGCTTATATCTGCTCTGGTGTTGCCGGCTCTGCCCAGGCCACGCCTCCCTTCCCAGGCCACGCCCCCTTCCCAGGCCACGCCCCCTTCCCAGGCCACGACTCTCCCTTCCCAGGCCACGCCTCCCTTCCCCCACCTCTGGGAAGATCCGGGTCCCTCCACCACGTGACCCCCCAGGCACCCCCTTGGGGCCCCCAGCCCTCGTACGGGCCAACACAGCAGTGACTGTTCTATGTCACCACTCTAGTGACAAACTCTAATTACAGACGAAACGTCGTGCTCAGATTGTAAATGTTGTGGCTTGGCTCTCCAACACACCAGTGTGCTGTACTAGTGACAAATCTGCATGTTCTGTTTACGTGACAACACTAACTAGTTGGCTTTGTCGGGTGGTGGCGGGTTTCAACGACACATTTATATATTTAAGCGATTTAACACAAACACTTCTAATATGGACATTATAATAAACCATGCTTACATTCAGATGATTATTCAAGGTTCTAGGCAGAAATTAAAATATAAAACACTCGTTTTCAAGTAGCACCCCGCTCAACACGATTGTCCTTAAATATATTTATTAAACAAAGTCAGTACAGTATAAACTTGCACATCTTAGTCTAAATCAAGCTCGAGATCACCAATGTTTGATATTTCAGGCTGTATGTCGCTTTATAATCCTGTAAACTTGCAGCAGTTTAGAGGACTTTGGGAGGCGAATATTAGCAAATTAACACTTAGCACGGAGTTATGCATGGAGATGCACATCCTTATTCAAACGGAAGTGTACAATTATGCAGTTAGATGTGCATACGTATTATGTTGCTAGATATGCAGATTGTTAATGTAAAAATTAACAATTGAATGCAAAGTCCATGATAGGCCAAGTCGAGAACAAAGGATTTGGATGCTAGAGCGAAGATATAAGGGGCTTAAAATCAGACCTCAAGGTCATTTCGAGAGGGATTTTGCTGAGGATAGACGCTCGACTCCTCGCTCTGCAGATAACCCTTCTTCCACGAGACCCAGCCTGGCGAGCACGATTGCTTGGCGACTGGTTGGCGACTTCACTTTGGGAGAGTTCGTGGCGATCTTTTCAGATGAGTTCCAGGGATATCGATACGCGGTGCATCAACAAGTAAGGGTCTTTGTTAGTGGATAAACTGGTAATCAAGTGTGTAGTCCGACTTAGGAGACGTTACTGTGTCTCAGTTAGACGTTGGTAAGAGTTTGCTTCTTGGCGATTTGAGCCAGACAACCACGCAGCTTTAAGGGCGCATTTTACTCTCAACAACACCCGCGACTGTCACTGAAGAATCAGTCACATGGAGCAGATAACCTTTCCACAGCGCCACACACACACGGGTGAGAAGCCATTCAATTGCTCTGTTTGTGTGAAGGCGTTTGCACGTAAAGCATATCTTCACAAGCACCAGAAAACGCACACGGGTGAGAAGCCATTCAATTGCTCTGTGTGCGGGAAGGCATTTTCACTGAAACAAAATCTTCACAGTCACCAGAACACACACACGGGCGATAAGCCGTTCAATTGTTCTGTGTGTGGGAAGGCATTTGCAGATTCATCAACTCTTCGCAATCACCAGAAAACACACACGGGCGAGAAGCCATTCAAGTGCTTTCTTTGTGGGAAGGCATTCGCACAGTCAGCAACACTGAACAATCACTAGAAAACACACAAGGGCGAGAAGCCTTTCAATTGCTCTGTGTGTGAGAAGGCATTTGCCCGTAAAGCACATCTTCACACTCACCAAAAAACACACACGGGCGAGAAGCCATTCAATTGCGCTGTGTGCTGGAAGGCATTTGCACGGAAATCATATCTTTACAGGCACCAGAAAACTCACAAGTGCGAGAATCCATTCAATTGTTCTCCGTTGGAGAGGACACGGTCATCACCCCGAAACAAGCATGAGAAGATCAGCAATAATAGGGAAGTGAAAACAAAAGGTGAAATACAAAGTGCTGCAATGAGTCCTGAAAAAAATGCATCTATCGAACCTCTGCAGGTGGATCCTGAGAGATGCGTGGATGTAGTGGATGTAATGAGTCCTGACGACAATTCCTATTTCGACCCCATGCAGTTGGATCCTGCGAGATGGCTGGATGTACTGAGCCCTGACGCCAATTCCTCTTTAGACCCCATGCAGGTTGATAATGAGAACTGGCTGCTGGAGTGGCTGGATAATCAAAGTACTGAGAACTTCTGTTAAAGTCCTGGAATGTGCACGTTTGTGTCTCTGTTAGATCAATTTATTAGGTGCAATTGATTATATCAGTGATTTCCAGCACTACTCCAAGCTAGTGTTAATATTTTAACAAAACCGCTTGATTGCTCTGTGTGTTGGAAGCATTTTCACGGTCAGCAACACTTCACAGGCATCATAAAACAAAGAGTACAAATGTTGTCATGAGTCCTAAACGAAATTCCTCTTTCGACCCCATGCAGTTGCATCCTGAGACATGGCTTGATGTAGTGGAGTGGCTGGAGAGTCATATTTGTGTCTCTTATATATATATTTCGGTGATTTCTAGGACTTCAAGCTAGAGTGATGTTGTGAATACTCTATAATGTGTTCAGATGAATGTCTTCCTTTAAAGTTCCAGAAGTGTTCACTTATTTCAGAATGACAACAATTTTATACTTTGGACGAATGGCTTCAGTCGAAAAGGACGTCAAAGGGGAAATCGACGTTTACGTGTTTGATTTCAAGAATATCTTTTAACTGTTAAATTCCTATTGGGAAATAATTTGCCTAGTTCCTTTCCTGTTTGAGCCTGCGTATTAATAAAGATTTCGATACGAGTATTAGCGTGAGTTTTCTTGCAGATTAATAAAGACCTGATTTGTTTTTAAAGATGACTAATCGTACGTTATTGCTACCATAGTTTTCCTTTAAAAAAAACACGGACGAATAGACATACACACACGAGTGTGCATCCAAACACGACTGTATATACAGCGTTGTACATTCACACACGAGTGTGCATGTGTTTCTACGAGTTTTAACGTTAATATACTTGCAGAACAATAAAGACCTGCTATGTTAAAGATGACTGATCGTCCCTTATTGTTACAATGTTCATAGCGAACACGTGTGGAGGCGAGTTTCAGGTGAAGCATCTCCATCACACAAGTTTACCCTTACCTGGCAGCATCGTGGCAGTTCGTTGGTCACACTCACTACGTTACACTCACGAGCTGTAGGGGCGGGGCTCTGTCTGCTCAGTGGCGCTGTTTTCATTCATTTAGCACCACGAGCGGGGAGTCTCATCCCTGTAGTTCCCTGTTGTGGTGCCGCATTCCTACCACGTTTCCCCTAAATTATTTGTACGACACAATATAAAAACAATTTGTTTGTTCCAATACATAATCATACACGAGTACACATATACACTCCCATGTACACACACCCACACACGAGTGGACATACACAAAAGTACAGATCCATGTACATATGTAGGGGTTATTACGGGAGAAACGGCGGACAACAAACACAGGGCTGTCGGCACTCACATACACGGGGGGTCACACCGACGTCCGCATCAGTTATTGCCCACGCCCCCAGCCCTCGGAGGCGATCCCTATAAAAGGTGGAACCCAAAGAGCTCGAGTTCAGTTCGACACGAAGCTGACCAGTGAAGATCCAAGACTCGGAGATTAGGCCCTGGGACTCCCCGGTCTCGCCGTCCTTATAAGGGCCGAGCCGGGTAAGCCAGTGGCGCGGCCCAAGAGCTTCCAGACCGCTGCCCTTATCAGGGCAAGGCTGGTTAGCTGGTGCCGAGATCTGTGCTTGCCAGGGCCAGATCAGTCAGCCTCCCGTAGCCCAGTAGAGGAGGACTGGGGGACAGGACAGAGGGCTTAGTACTAGGGTGGATTTCCCATAGTACGGGTGAAGGGGCCGATACCCCTTCAACTATTGTATCTGTCCCGGAGTTAATAAACAGTGTGTCTCAACTTCGACATCGTCTCCTCCTCTACTTACTACATCTGGTGTTGGAAGTGGTCCAAGCATGGATACGAGACGGAAGACTCGTGCCCAAGACCCAGGAGAGGATGACGACGAGGGAGGGGCAGTGCAAGACATCGCCGCCGACGTACCTGCACAACAGCTGCCGGCTCCGACATCGGCGGGGTCGTCGGAGAGGGCCGGGACATCGACTGACGAGTTGGCGTTGGCTCACTCGCGGCTGGCGGAGCTCTTGTATGCAGCGGCCGCTAGGCTGGAACAAATAACTCGCCTGGGGCCGGGAGGAGCGACGCGGCGGGAAGATGGACAACGCCCGCCAGAAACTCCCGCCTTTACAACAGCGGGGCGACTCGAAATTCCCGCCACGAAGACAGTAGGGGCGGAGGGAGGAGTCCCAGCTCGTCACGCGGGGGACGGTGCCCAGCCAGCAGCCGCCACGTCATCGGCGGAGGCGGGTCGCGGTGGCGGCCTATCAGGGGTTGCAACGTCACCACCAGCGGACGCCAGCACCGACCAAGCCCCGACCAACACGTCACTGACGGCGCGACACCCATTAGAGTCCGCCATTACTCATACAGTACGGGGACGCGCTACGGATGATGCAAGAGGATCGGAGACGGAGCCGACATTCCAGCAACGCCTGCCGGCCCTGCAGGTATTTGTTGCAAGCGACGGCGATTGGGGGGGGTTCCAGCGCCGGTTCTTGGCCCACCAAGAGATGGCAGGCTGGTCGGACAACGAGGCGCTGTGTGCTCTCCCGGCGTTACTGGACGGCGACGCCCTGGGCACCCTCACTGCTGCACCCAAGTCGGCTCGCTCCACCATTCAGTCGGCGCTGCAGCTGCTGGCCACCGTTTATGGGCCGCCCTCCGATTGTCGCCAGCTCTTCTATGAACGGCAGAAGGGTGACAAGGAATCGCCACTCGCTTATCGCACGGCCCTGCTGTCATTGGCGAAAGACGCTTTCCCGCGTATGGATGAAGAAGGGATCGATGCGATGGTGGCCGAGAAAATTTTGCTGCTGGCTGACGATTTGGACTTCACCATCCTAGCACAGGACGATGCGGATATGTCATCACTGCGGGCTGCAAGGCACATTCACGCCAATCTCATCTCCCAGCGGAGGAAGGCGAACAAAGCAGCTGCACGACACACCATGGCGGCGACCTCTTCCGGAATGGAGGGAGCCTTCGCTGCGGATCGTTCTGCAGGATGGCGATCTGCCGAGCGACCGGCTCGGGACGTTCCGAGCCACCGAGACCAGCCCAAGTCCTCTGGAGCGCTCGTCGTCTGCTATAATTGTGGCCTCCGGGGCCACGTGGCGTCCGGATGCCGGGCTCCTCGACAGTGCGGTGCGAGACCTGGAGCTGCGGACGGCCCTCCTCACAAGCCTTCGCAACATCCTCGGGCAAGTCATGGCACCCCACATGTTCAGCCTGCACACACACCCACTTTCCTCTCACAAGGTCCGACACACGATTCTCGGGGTTTGGGTGCTGGTGCGTCGGGTCGCGGCATGTCGGGGAGGGCGCTCCAACCGGGCCAATGGTCCGAGTTGGCTCACCGAGTTGTGGCTGCATCGGCGGGGTCGTCCGTTGTCGCGGGGCATATTGACGGGGTGGAGGTACGGCTACTGGTCGATACGGGAGCTTCGGCAACTATCATTTCGGATTTGATTTATAATATCCTGCCCGTTCAGAGTCGCCCGTTGCTCCCTGTCGATATACCGTTTTACGCTGCGAATGGGGGCTCGTTGGGTATTATCGGACAAATTCGAGCGCAAATTTCGATAGGGGACATTAAACTATCTGGCCCGGTGTTCGTCTCCTCCTCGCTGGCTATTCCGTGCCTGTTGGGGACAGACTTTTTGGCCAAATTGCCCATCAAAATTCTGATTGACCAGCAATGCATCGAGCTTCCATCGGGCCGACGTATGACGTTCCTACCTGCCACCCCTGCCTTGCATACTGCCTGTGCTACGGTACAGGCGCTCGTTGCTCGGACGGTGCGTGTACCCCCGGGGGCACAGATGTTGGTACCCCTGCGCTTGCGTCGACCGTTCGATAAAGGGGTCTCTGACCGGGGCATTATGTTGGGACCATCTAGAGCCGGGGTGAGTGGGCCAGATCTGGTGACGGCCCAGACTATTGTTAAAGGGGATGGGGACCCGTTTATCGCGGTCCTCAATGTCGGGACACGGACGGCAGTGGTTTCGCAGGGTACCGTGTTCGCACATGCGGTTCCGGTACCTGCGGAAACGCCGATCATTGGCCAGGTGGCCACCGATTCTCAAACGCGATTAGCCTCAGACGCTGACGAGGGTTGGCTGGATGCGTTGTGTGCTGAGTCACCTGACCTGTCCGACGCACAACGTGCTAAATTACGCGCCTTATTGCGAGAATTTTCCGACGTCTTCAGTAAACATAAATACGATATCGGATGTACCAAATTGCTACGCCACCATATTGACACCGGTGACAACGCTCCTATCCGCCAAAATCCTTTTCGGTTAAGTCCCGCCGAAAAGGATCATGTCAAATCGGCTGTAGATGACATGTTGAAATCTGACATCATTTCTCCCTCAACCAGCCCTTGGGGTGCACCCATAGTGTTGGTTAAAAAGCACGACGGGTCCCTAAGGTTCTGCGTTGATTTCCGGCGATTAAATAAGATCTCGGTGGCCGATGCTTATCCGCTTCCTCGAATGGACGAATCGCTGGATGCCCTCGCGGGATCGCGATTCTTTTCCACTTTGGATTTGCTCTCAGGATTTTGGCAACTTCCCTTGGACGACGAATCTAAGCCCAAAACAGCTTTCCGAACGCCGCACGGCCTCTTCCAATTCAATCGCTTACCCATGGGATTACACTCTGCTCCCGCGACGTTCCAGCACCTGATGGAATTGGTCCTCGCTGGCTTGCAATGGGAGGTGTGTTTGATTTACCTGGATGACGTTATCGTATTCAGTAAGACGTTCGAGGAACATCTTGATAGGCTTCGGGCCGTCTTTCTCAAGATGCGCGCTGCTAATTTGAAATTCAAGCCACAAAAGTGCCATTTGCTGCGCGAATCTGTTAAATATTTGGGTCACATCGTCGGCCGGTCAGGCATCTCAACCGATCCCGCCAAAACGCGTTGTGTCAGCTCCTGGCCTACTCCCACCTCGGTGGGGGAGGTTAGAAGCTTCATCGGCTTTGCTTCATATTACCGCCGGTTTGTCGCGGACTTTGCTTCCATCGCTAAGCCACTACATGCCTTGACGTCAAAAGGGGTCAAATTTCATTGGGGGCCGGTGGAGGACGCCGCTTTTGTCTCTCTTCGGGATGCCCTGGTGGGGGCCCCGCCGTTAAGCTACCCCGATTTTTCCATGCCCTTCGTGCTCGACACGGACGCAAGCAATACCGGGATTGGAGGCGTGCTGTCACAAATTGTGGGTGGCGTGGAGCGCGTTGTGGCTTATGGTAGTAGAGTACTGTCCCCGGCCGAGCAGCGGTACGGCGTCACCCGCCGCGAACTGTTGGCTATCGTGTTCTTTATTCAACAGTACCGGCCATATCTGTACGGCCGGCATTTCACCGTCCGTACAGATCATGCGGCGTTGCAGTATGCCCTACGAATTAACCAGCCATCGGGGCAGTTGTCCCGATGGCTCGAGATCATGCAGGATTTCGATTTTGAGACAACTTACCGGAAGGGGATTCGCCACACCAATGCCGATGCCCTATCACGCCTGCCGATCGCCCCGGATTGCACTTGTTTCTTGGGTTCGGGCCGTTGCAAATCGGCAAGTGACGGCCAGGATCGGGTTCTTGCGGCCGCAGTTGATACTCCTTCGGACGCTGGTCCTATTTCGGGGGGTGGGAGTGATTCCCTACTAGGCTTGTCGAGTGCTGAGTGGGGTCGCCTCCAAATGGAGGATGCGACCCTCCTGGCGCTACGGCGTCGCGCGGAAGGATCAGGTCAAGGGAAGTCGGGCGTTGACTCATGGGGGTGGTGCCAGGGCCTACTCATGCATTGGGACGGGACGATCCACCGTCACAGGCTGGTGGTGCCTTCCACGTTGAGGGGTAGGGCTGTATGGGCTGCTCATGAACGGCTCCTGCACCTGGGTACCCTCAAAACACTTGCCATGCTCCAGCTTAATTACTTTTGGCCGGGCATGGCAAGAGACGTGGACGATCTGCTGCGGTCCTGTACCCAGTGTGCACAACGGAAGCCGCCGGCGAAGGGAGCCAGTCCACCGCTCCAGTCCATTTCGGTCACCCGGGTTAATGAGCTGGTCGCCCTTGATATTTTGGGACCGTTTCCTTCCACGCCGAGGGGTAATAAGTACCTGCTGGTTGGCGTGGAATATTTCACGCGATGGCCTATGGCTTGGCCCCTCGCCAACCAGTCCGCAGCGGCCGTTGCGGAGGCTTTTGTTCAGGGCTACGTCCTCGACAAGGGCGCTCCGGAACGGTTGTTGACCGATCAGGGAAAGAATTTCACTAGTACCCTTTTACACGAGGTATGTGGCCTTCTGGGTACAAAGAAAATTCGTACCTCGCCTTACCATCCACAAACGGATGGGATGGTGGAACGCTTGCATAGGACTCTTACGTCCATGCTATCCCACCAGGTATCTGAGTCCCAAAACGATTGGGATCTACGGATCGGGGGAGTCCTGGCGGCATACAGGATGGCTCCTCACGCGGCGACCGGTTTCTCGCCATTTTTTTTAATGTATGGTCGCGAGGTTGACCCGCCTGTCGCGACTCAGCTGACGATTGCCGCGCCTCATGCTAAGTCGAAAATCGCCGACCATGTTAAATTTAACATCCTTCGCTTGGCGGAGGCACGGCAGGCGGCCATGCAAAACTCTGACTCTCGCCAGAAACAAAACGAGAGATTGCGATCGCGCCGGACTCACACGCACGAATGGCACCCGGGCGACCGAGCATGGTTGCACTGCCCCCAAGTGCCATTGGCCACCTCGGCTAAGTTGTTGCGACCATGGAGGGGCCCCGTAGAAATTGTGCAGGTTGTGCGGCCTCAATGTGTGCGCATTAAGTGGGGGAAGCGTCGGTGGTTTGTGCACCCTTCACGGTTAAAGCCATTTTTTGCTCCGCACGCTTCCTCCCACGTAAATGGCCGAACATGTGGGGAGTCCTCTGACTCCGGGAGGGCGGGGTCGCCGCCAGCCTCTGATCCGCTAATAACTGTCCCGTCTTCAGGAGCCCCAGGACTGAAGCCCTCTTGGCTGCCAGCCTCCCCCGTGGGGGTCGGCGCTGGCACGTCCGAGAAACCGGACGACCAGGCACCTGCAGATGCGACACCTGCCGCCGACTCTACCAAGCCGGCCCCTTGTGACGGGCCCGCTGCACGGACACGCGCCAAAACGCGCCGGTTGTTATGAATAGCTTTCCGCGCGTGTTCCGTTGCTGCGGAACCCGCTCATTATATATTTTTTTTGTTTGTGTGTGTGTGTGTATGGGGATGGCGAACCGCGTTCTGTATATGTGTTGCATTTTTGGGGAGGGGGTTTTTATAGGGGACCATCGGTTGTTGTTACACTTGTTCTTGTTATTGTTATGAGGCACACGTGTGTTGACTGTGTTAATCTTTATTCTTGGGGGTTGAGGGATTGTTGCAGCCGGGACGGCTGCGAGCTGTACAGGGGGGGGGGGGGGTGATGTAGGAATTATTACGGGAGAAACGGCGGACAACAAACACAGGGGTGTCGGCACTCACATACACGGGTGGTCACACCGACGTCCGCATCCGTTATTGCCCACGCCCCCAGCCCTCGGAGGTGATCCCTATAAAAGGTGGAGACCCAAAGAGCTCGAGGCAGTTCGACACGAAGCTGACCAGTGAAGATCCAAGACTCGGAGATTAGGCCCTGGGACTCCCCGGTCTCGCCGTCCTTATAAGGGCCGAGCCGGGTAAGCCAGCGGCGCGGCCCAAAAGCTTCCAGACCGCTGCCCTTATCAGGGCAAGGCTGGTTAGCTGGTGCCGAGATCTGTGCTTGCCAGGGCCAGATCAGTCAGCCTCCCGTAGCCCAGTAGAGGAGGACTGGGGAACAGGACAGAGGGCTTAGTACTAGGGTGGGTTTCCCATAGTACAGGGTGAAGGGGCCGATACCCCTTCAACTATTGTGCCTGTCCCTGGGTTAATAAACAGAGTGTGCCTCAACTTCGACATCGTCTCCTCGAACTTACTACACTAAGATTAACTTTCGATTTAAAGCTTTCGTGACTGCAGGGATTCATCTTCTTGGTTCTTTCGGTAAAGTCACGTAAAATGGAAACAATAAAATAATAAAAATAAAACATACTAAAATATTTCTCACGACGTTTCGGCCACAACGCAAGCAGCCGTCCTCAGGTGAAGAACAGGTCTGTCGAGAAGACAGCACACACACACAGCACACACACAGTTTCACACAGCACACACAGCACTTGGTGTGTGCTGTGTGAAACTGTGTGTGCTGTGTGAAACTGTGTGTGTGCTGTGTGAAACTGTGTGTGTGCTGTGTGAGCTGTGTGAAACTGTGTGTGTGCTGTGTGTGTGCTGTGTGTGTGCTGTGTGAAACTGTGTGTGTGCTGTGTTAAACTGTGTGTGTGCTGTGTGTGTGTGCTGTGTGAAACTGTGTGAAACTGTGTGTGTGCTGTGTGTGTGTGCTGTGTGAAACTGTGTGTGTGCTGTGTGTGTGTGAAACTGTGTGTGTGCTGTGTGAAATTGTGTGTGTGCTGTGTGTGTGTGCTGTGTGAAACTGTGTGTGTGTGTGCTGTGTGAAACTGTGTGTGTGCTGTGTGAAACTGTGTGCTGTGTGAAACTGTGTGTGTGCTGTGTGTGCTGTGTGTGTGTGCTGTGTGAAACTGTGTGTGCTGTGTGAAACTGTGTGCTGTGTGTGTGTGCTGTGTGAAACTGTGTGCTGTGTGAAACTGTGTGTGTGCTGTGTGTGTGAAACTGTGTGTGTGCTGTGTGTGTGTGCTGTGTGAAACTGTGTGTGTGTGTGCTGTGTGAAACTGTGTGTGTGCTGTGTGTGTGAAACTGTGTGTGTGCTGTGTGTGTGTGTGAAACTGTGTGTGTGAAACTGTGTGTGTGTGTGTGTGCTGTGTGAAACTGTGTGTGCTGTGTGTGCTGTGTGAAACTGTGTGTGTTCTGTGTGTGTGAAACTGTGTCCTGTGTGAAACTGTGTGTGTGCTGTGTGAAACTGTGTGTGTGCTGTGTGATGTGTGTGCTGTGTGAAACTGTGTGTGTGCTGTGTGAAACTGTGTGTGTGCTGTGTGAAACTGTGTGTGCTGTGTGCTGTGTGTGTGTGCTGTGTGAAACTGTGTGTGTGCTGTGTGAAACTGTGTGTGTGCTGTGTGTGTGAAACT
>NW_026891175.1:90582-143082 GCF_015708825.2 Lethenteron reissneri | reverse complement strand
GACGTCTGCTTGCGTTGTGGCCGAAACGTCGTGAGAATTGTATTTTATTATGTTTTATTTGTATTATTTGTATTTTTTTATTATTTCCATTCTACGTGACTTTAGCATCAAACTATTCAAGTAGCACACACACACACAGCGCGGGTCGGCCGATAAAACCAGCCGGCTAGTAGAAACCGCCGGCCGGCACGTCGGGACCGCCGGTGCCCCTTGACCCCCCCCCCAGGCACGTGAGGCCCAGGCACCTCCCGTCCAGCGGCACACGTCAGTTTAAAAAAAAAAATCCCCCCCCAAAAGTGAAAAGCCAAACCCAGGGCACCGATTGTAACCGGCATTAGCCAAACATCCCCCCGGTGGTGCTGAAGAACATCACTCGGTTGTGATCACACAACAACAACAATAACAACAACAACGACGACAGAAGCAGCAACAACGCGTAAACGTGGAGCGGTTGTTGTTGTTGTGGCGGTGGAGGGGACGCGAGCGTCAGACAACAACAACAACCACGACCGTCGCCAAAGTGAGAAGCGCTTGCAGCCAAAACAGCCCGGGGCACGTGGCAGAGGCGAGCAGATTCAGATTCAGAACCAAAACACGGCGCCCCACACACACCCAGAGCCACCCCACGTGGCTCCTCCCACCCCCCATGGCTCCTACCACCCACGTGGCTCCTCCCACCCCCCATGGCTCCTCCCACCCAACATGGCTCCTCCCCTCCCCCCCCGCTTCTCAAACCTTCTCATCCCACACCTCGTCGTCATCTTCGTTCTTGAAACGCTGCGTGGGTCGGAAAGAAAACAGCGGATCGCTCACTCAGCCTAAGCAGCAGCAGCATCGTGATGTGGGCGGACACTCACTCACCACTCACTCCACACCCCACCCCAGCCCATCCCTCCTCACCTCACCCCACCCCTCCTCACCCCACCCCAGCCCACCCCCCTCCACCCCACCCCTCCCCACCCCTCCCCACCCCTCCTCACCCCACCCCACCCCTCCTCACCCCACCCCACCCCACCCCTCCTCACCCCACCCCTCCCCTCACCCTGTAGTTGTAGTTGCCCTCTCCGCTGTCTTGGTGCTGAGTCTGCGGTTGCAACTCGTGTAGCTCCTCATCCTTCTCGATGTCACTCCCTAGCAGTAGCCACTACACACGGAGCATTACCACAACATGCACAGTCTGTGGTGAGTCTGTGGGTCTCTGTGTGGTGAGTCTGTGGGTCTCTGTGTGGTGAGTCTGTGGGTCTCTGTGTGGTGAGTCTGTGGGTGTCTGTGTGGTGAGTCTGTGGGTCTCTGTGTGATGAGTCTGTGGGTCTCTGTGTGGTGAGTCTGTGGGTGTCTGTGTGGTGAGTCTGTGGGTGTCTGTGTGGTGAGTCTATGTGTCTCTGTGTGGTGAGTCTGTGGGTCTCTGTGTGGTGAGTCTGTGGGTCTGTGTGGTGAGTCTGTGGGTCTCTGTGTGGTGAGTCTGTGGGTATCTGTGTGGTGAGTCTGTGGGTCTCTGTGTGGTGAGTCTGTGGGTCTCTGTGGTGAGTCTGTGGGTCTCTGTGTGATGAGTCTGTGGGTGTCTGTGTGGTGAGTCTGTGGGTCTCTGTGTCTCACACGGTGTAGCAGCATTCTCCACACCGCCACACACGACACCAAACACTCCACAGAACACGCAGAGAGACACGGACGGACTGGGCCTCCGTGTCGGGCAGCGGTGTGCCACCCACCTGGCCAAGGTCGCACTCCGTGCTTCTCCGCAGTGGCTTGGGGAGGGTGGGGGTCTCCTCCCTGCACGCGTGTGGGGGTGGTGGTGGGGTAGTGGTGGGGGGGGTGGTGGGGGGGTGCACAGCGGCGGCTCGTCACGCAAATAACCCCGCCGGCAATGCCGCCGACGACGTCCGGCGCACGTCCGAGCGAGGCGAGCGACTCACGTGGCTCCCCGGGGCGCAAGCCGGCGCCGGCGGCGGTAGAGCGGCAGCAGCAGCAGCAGCAGCAGCGTGGCCGCCAGGGCGAGGGACGCGGCGAGGACTGCGGCCCGGCTGGTCCAGCCCGCCGCCGCCGCTGTCTCTGCGTGGCACAACGATCCCCCGCGTGGCGTTAGCACGACGACGACAACAACCGCCGCGGCGGCAACAACAACAGGCGCCAGGCTAGGTGCACGTTGAGGCTCGCGGCCGCTCGCACCCGGGCGTAGCGGGTCGAGGGAGTGAAGCGAACGTCGGACGGAGGCAAAGTTCTCCCGTGAAGGCCCCAGCAGACTGTGGGGGCGGGGGCCGTTAGCGAGTGTTAGCAACTACGGAGGCCGGGGGGATTGTGACGAACGAGGTGATGGGTGGCCAGAACAGGGACACACGCACGCACACACACACACACGCACATACACACACGGGCACACACACGTACATACGGACACACACACACGCACACACACACACGGGCACACACACGCACACACACACACACAGGCACACACACACACGCACACACACACGCACGCACACACACACACGGGCACACACACGTACACACGGACACACACACACGCACACACGCACACACACACACGGGCACACACACGGGCACACACACACACAGGCACACACACACACACACGCACACACGCACACACACACATGGGCACACACACGGACACACACACACGCACACACACAGGCACGCACACACACACGCACACACAGGCACACGGACACACACACACACACTGGCACATGGACACACACATGCACACACAGGCACACACACGCACACGGACACACACACAGACACACACGCACACACAGGCACACACACTTTTACATGGATACACACACGCACACGGACACACACACGCACACACAGGCACACACAGGCACACACACACACGCACACACAGGCACACACACGCACACAGACACACACACGCACACAGACACACACACGCACACACACGGACACACACACGCACACACAGGCACACACACACGCACACACACGCACACGGACACACACACGCACACACACAGGCACACACACACACGCACACACAGGCACACACACACAGGCACACACGCACACACAGGCACACACACGCACACACACGCACACACACGCACACACACCCACACACACGCACACACACACGCACACACACACACACACGCACCAACATTCAGAGATACGAACAAACCTGTTTGTGTGTCCAGTTGCCTGTTCGGACTGAAAGTCGTGAGCTCAACCGGCGTGCAACAGATGGCGGTGGTGGCGTTTACATCTCCAGAACGTGAAGAACCAGTGGCATCTACAGAACGTGAAGAATCAGTGGCGTTTACATCTGCAGAATGTGAAGAACCAGTGACATCTACATCTACAGAACGTGAAGAACCTGTTGCATCTACATCTGCAGAATGTGAAGAACCAGTGGCATCTACATCTGCAGAAGATAATGAGTCTATGGGTCTCTGTGTGAGTCTATGGGTCTCTGTGCGAGTAGTCTATGGGTGTCTGTGCGCTGAGTCTATGGGTGTCTGTGTGAGTGAGTCTATGGGTCTCTGTGTGATGAGTCTACGGGTCTCTGTGTGAGTGAGTCTATGGGTCTCTGTATGAGTGAGTCTATGTGTCTCTGTGTGAGTGAGTCTATGGGTCTCTGTGTGATGAGTCTATGGGTCTCTATGCGAGTCTATGGGTCTCTGTGTGAGTAGTCTACGTGTCTCTGTGTGAGTCTACGTGTCTCTGTGTGAGTCTACGTGTCACTGTGTGATGAGTCTATGGGTCTCTGTGTGAGTGGTCTATGGGTCTCTGTGTGAGTAGTCTACGTGTCTCTGCGCGAGTCTATGGGTCTCTGCGTGTGGCAGCGCCGATTCCTCACCGACGACCGAGAGCTTGACGCTCCCCTCGAAGCTGCCGTCCGGGAAGGTGTCGACGCGGCACACGAAGCGGCCCCCGTCTCCCGGCCGCACGTCCAGCAGCTCCAGCGAGCCGTCGCCCGGCGGCGCCCCGACGCGGAACCGCAGGCGGCCCATGAGGGGCGAGTTGGCGTAGGCCGTGCCATGCTGCGGGCTGAGCACGGCCAGACTGGTCCTCGCCCCGACCTCGTCGTCGTCGTCGTCGTCGCCGGCGGAGGAGGAGGCCTTGAGCCAGTTGACCTGCGCCACCGTGGCGCCGCCACGCAGGAGGCAGCGGAGCAGCGCAACCTTCTGGCCGACCAGCGCGGTGAGCTGGCCGTCCGTGTCGACGGCCACACGAGGGGCTGGGTGGGGAGAGCGCGCAGAGTTCAGAGTTCAAAGTTCAAGTTCATTTATTAGGTGTAGCCCTGTGAGCCATTCGGCTCTTGAATCGGGTGCAACTGCAACAAACAAAAAACATGAACAAAAAAATATCTTAAAGTGACTGAGTGCAAACAGAAAATCCAAGAAAAGACAGCAAAATGTTGCAGAAAAATCACCGTACACCAACTCTGTGCAAACATCCCAGTGGGATGCAAGTCAAACAACAACAACCACAAGACAACTTAGATTAAGAGACCCATAGAACACTCACACAGAGACTCAATGACTCACCACACAGAGACCCACAGACTACTCATAGAGACCCATAGACTACTCATACAGAGACCCCACAGAGACACATAGACTACTCATAGAGACCCATAGACTACTCATAGAGACCCATAGAACACTCACGCAGAGACCCAATGACTCACCACACAGAGACCCACAGACTACTCACAGAGACCCACAGACTACTCACAGAGACCCATAGACTACTCATAGAGACCCATAAACTACTCACGCAGAGACCCATAGACTACTCATAGAGACCCATAGACGACTCACGCAGAGACCCATAGACTACTCACAGAGACCCATAGATCACTCACAGTGACCCATAGACTCACCACACAAAGACCCATAGACTACTCATAGAGACCCATAGACTACTCACGCAGAGACCCATAGACTACTCACAGAGACCCATAGACTACTCATAGAGACCCATAGACTACTCATAGAGACCCATAGACTACTCACGCAGAGACCCATAGACTACTCACAGAGACCCATAGATCACTCACAGTGACCCATAACTCACCACACAAAGACCCATAGACTACTCACGCAGAGACCCATAGACTACTCACAGAGACCCATAGATCACTCACAGTGACCCATAGACTACTCATAAAGACCCATAGACTCACCACACAAAGACCCATAGACTACTCAGAGAGACCCATAGACTACTCATAGAGACCCACAGACTACTCACGCAGAGACCCCACAGAGACCCATAGACTACTCATAGAGACCCATACACTCACCACACAAAGACCCATAGACTACTCATAGAGACCCATACACTCACCACACAAAGACCCATAGACTACTCACAGAGACCCATAGACTACTCACAGAGACCCATAGACTACTCACACAGAGACCCACTTCACACACACACACAAAGATCTCTCTCACCCACCCACTCACCCATCCACTCACCCACCCACTCACTCACCCACCCACCCACCCACTCACCCACCCACTCACCCACCCACTCACTCAATCACCCACCCACTCACCCACTCACTCAATCACCCACCCACCCACCCACGGCGCTGTGTGGTGGAGGGACGGAGACACACGACAGTGGAGACCACTCCCCGGCCTTCCACCGCGGGAAGTCGGCTACGATTCTCACGCGGACGCAGAACTCATCCTCCTCGCCTCCAGGCGGAGGCACCGCACGCTGGTAGCGGCATCCGATGAAGCGCCCCTGGGAGTAGCATCATCAGTAGTAGTAGTAGTAGTATCATCATCATCAGTAGTAGTAGTAGCATCATCAGTAGTAGTAGTAGTAGTATCATCATCATCAGTAGTAGTAGTAGCATCATCAGTAGTAGTAGCATCATCAGTAGTAGTAGTAGTAGTAGCATCATCAGCAGTAGCATCATCAGTAGTAGTAGTAGTAGCATCATCATCAGTAGTAGCATCATCAGTAGTAGTAGTAGTAGCAGTAGTAGTAGCAGCATCATCAGTAGTAGTAGCATCATCATCAGTAGTAGTAGCATCATCATCAGTAGTAGTAGCAATAGCATCATCAGTAGTCGCAATAACATCATCAGTAGTAGCAGCAGTAGCATCATCATCATCATCAGTAGTAGCATAATCATCAGTAGTAGTATCATCATCATCATCAGTAGTAGCAGTAGCATCATCATCAGTAGTATCAGTGTCATCATCATCAGTAGCAGCAGCATCATCAGTAGCACCATCATCAATAGCAGCAGCATCATCAGTAGCAGCAGTAGTAGCATCATAATCATGATCAGTAGCAGCAGTATCATCAGGAGCAGTGGCATCATCAGTAGCAGCATCATCATCATCATCGGCAGTAGCATCATCAGTATCAGCATCATCAGTAGCAGCATCAGCAGCAGTGTCATCGGCAGTAGCATCATCAGTATCAGCATCATCATCATCAGTAGCAGCATCACCACCCACCCACATCTCCCGCCACAACCTCCTGACCCCCGTCACAACTCCCGCAGCCTCTCACCGTGCGTAGAGCGCCGTTTCTTGTTGAGATCTCAACCTGGTGGTGGAACTCCACGTGGTGGGACACCAGCGTCTTCAACGCTCGCCCCACGGAGACCGACACGGACAGCCTCCACACCTCCACCGCCTCCACACCACCATCACCGCCAACACCACCAACACCACCAACACTACCACCACCGCCACCGTCCAAGTTGGAGTTGTCGTAGACGTCATCACCGCCATCTTCACCGCCGTCGTCATCGTCGTCGTCACGGTCATCGTCGTCGTCGTCGGAGTTGTCGTCCTCACCGCCATCCTCACCGCCATCTTCACCGCCGTCATCCTCACCGCCATCATCATCGCCATCATCACCGCCATCCTCACCGCCATCTTCACCGCCATCTTCACCACCATCCTCACCGCCGCCATCTTCACCGCCATCTTCACCGCCATCATCATCATCGTCGTCGTCGTCGTCATCATCATCGTCGTCTTGAACGTCAACCTCAACACCGCACTCCTCATCCTCCTCCTCCTCCTCACCCTCCTCCATCGTAACTTTGTCGAGCCTCAGAATGAACGACGGAGCGCTGAGCACAGCTGAGACACGGCAGGGTGGGGGGGGGGGGTCATGGGTGGGGGGTGAGGAGACATCACATTCCTCACCTGGTGAGGAGACGTTTGTGTGATCTCCCCCTGTTCTACAAAGTGAGTGAGTGGAGTTTGTGTGATCTCCCCCTGTCCTACAGAATGAGTAAGTGGAGTTTGTGTGATCTCCCCCTGTTCTACAGAGTGAGTGAGTGGAGTTTGTATAATCTCCCCCTGTTCTACAGAGTGAGTGAGTGAGTGGAGTTTGTATGATCGCCCCCTGTCCTACAGAGTGAGTGGAGTTTGTGTGATCTCCCCCTGTTCTACAGAGTGAGTGAGTGGAGTTTGTGTGATCTCCCCCTGTTCTACAGAGTGAGTGAGTGAGTGGAGTTTGTATGATCTCCCCCTGTCCTACAGAGTGAGTGAGTGGAGTTTGTGTGATCTCCCCCTGTCCTACAGAGTGAGTGAGTGAGTGGAGTTTGTATGATCTCCCCCTGTTCTACAGAGTGAATGAGTGGAGTTTGTGTGATCTCCCCCTGTTCTACAGAGTGAGTGAGTGGAGTTTGTATGATCTCCCCCTGTCCTACAGAGTGAGTGAGTGGAGTTTGTATGATATCCCCCTGTTCTACAGAGTGAGTGAGTGGAGTTTGTGTGATCTCCCCCTGTTCTACAGAGTGAGTGAGTGGAGTTTGTGTGATCTCCCCCTGTCCTACAGAGTGAGTGAGTGGAGTTGGTATGATCTCCCCCTGTTCTGCAGAGTGAGTGAGTGGAGTTTGTGTGATCTCCCCCTGTCCTACAGAGTGAGTGAGTGTAGTTTGTATGATCTCCCCCTGTTCTGCAGAGTGAGTGAGTGTAGTTTGTATGATCTCCCCCTGTTCTGCAGAGTGAGTGAGTGGAGTTTGTGTGATCTCCCCCTGTCCTACAGAGTGAGTGAGTGTAGTTTGTATGATCTCCCCCTGTTCTGCAGAGTGAGTGAGTGTAGTTTGTATGATCTCCCCCTGTTCTGCAGAGTGAGTGAGTGGAGTTTGTATGATCTCCCCCTGTTCTGCAGAGTGAGTGAGTGGAGTTTGTATGATCTCCCCTTGTTCTGCAGAGTGAGTGAGTGGAGTTTGTATGATCTCCCCCTGTCCTACAGAGTGACTGAGTGGAGTTTGTATGATCTCCCCCTGTTCTACAGAGTGAGTGAGTGGAGTTTGTGTGATCTCCCCCTGTTCTGCAGAGTGAGTGAGTGGAGTTTGTATGATCTCCCCCTGTTCTGCAGAGTGAGTGAGTGAGTGGAGTTTGTATGATCTCCCCCTGTCCTACAGAGTGAGTGAGTGGAGTTTGTATGATCTCCCCCTGTTCTACAGAGTGAGTGAGTGGAGTTTGTATGATCTCCCCCTGTGAGCCGAAACACACTCACAGGCAAAAAGAGTCACAGACATATACAGAAACCCACAGACACCCACACACACAGAGAGACACACACACAGAGACACAGAGAGAGAGAGAGAGACAGACACAGAGAGACACACACACATACAGACACACACAGAGAGACACACACAGAGACACACACACACAGAGACATGGTCTCCGGAGGAGCTCACCGATGGGACTTTGCCCAGATATTTCAAGGATTTGTGAGCTCCTCACACAATCCAACCTGGTTAAACCCAGGATGGATCGTAGGCAGGCCAGCCTAAATGTTTCCAACCGGAGAGACACACACACACAGACACAAACACAAAGACACACACACAGAGAGAGGCACACACAGAGACACACACAGATACACACAGAGACACACACACAGAGAGACACACATACACAGAGACACACACAGACACACACAGAGACACACACACACAGAGACACAGAGACACACACAGAGACACACACACACAGAAACACACACACACAGAGACACACACAGATACACACAGAGACACACAGAGAGAGACACACACACAGAGACACAGAGACACACACACACATATACAGAGAAACACACACACATACACAGAGAAACACACACACAGAGACACACACACACACACACAGAGAAACACACACAGAGACGTAGGCATATGCACAATCTCGTGACACTCACTCTCCCTCAAGGGCACGACCTCAAGCGCGACCCAGGCTGAGGACAGCGGTGGTGAGGACGAGACGGAGAATCTCACGCGGAGGAGATAGCGGCCACCGGCATCGTCCAGCGCTGAAGAGACGTCGCAGCACGTGTCTTTGGTGGCAGCACAGACGGTCTGCCAGAGGGCGCGTCTGAAGCTGCGCAGACAGAGACACAGGGAGCAGTGGTGAGGGTGGTGAGGAGAGAGTGGGTGAGTGGGTTGGTGGGTGGGTGGGTTGGTGAGTGAGTGAGTGGGTTGGTGGGTGAGTGGGTTGGTGGGTGAGTGAGTGGGTTGGTGAGTGAGTGAATTAATGAGTGAGTGGCTGAGTGAGTGGCTGAGTGAGTGAGTGGCTGAGTGAGTGAGTGGGTTGGTAGGTGAGTGGGTTGGTGGGTGAGTGAGTGGCTGAGTGAGTGAGTGGGTTGGTGAGTGAGTGGGTTGGTGAGTGTGGTGAGTGGGTTAGTGGGTGGGTGAGTGGGTTGGTGAGTAAGTGGGTCGGTGAGTGAGTGGGTGAGTGAGTGGGTGAGTGGGTGAGTGGGTTGGTGGGTGAGTGGGTTGGTGGGTGAGTGGGTTCGTGAGTGGGTTGACGAGTGAGTGAATTAATGGGTGAGTGCCTGAGTGAGTGGCTGAGTGAGTGAGTGGCTGAGTGAGTGGGTTGGCGGGTGAGTGAGTGGGTTGGTTGGTGAGTGGGTTGGTGAGTGAGTGGGTTGGTTGGTGAGCGAGTGGGTTGGGGAGTGAGTGACTTAATGGGTGAGTGGCTGAGTGAGTGAGTGAGCATCTCACAGTTTGCTCTGAACTCTGTAGGTGACATTCAGGAACGTTGAGTTGGTGGTGGTGGTGGAGTTGATGCTTGAAGGGTCAACAGGTGGGGGTCTCTCTCCTCCACCCCCCACAGGAGCCACTTCAACGGGGTCCCAGCAAAGCGTCGCCAGGAGGTCTTGAGACTCCAAACGCACATTCAGTAGATACGGCGCAACTGGGCAGATGGGAAAACAACACTCACACACAGTGCGCTAACCACTGCACCACCACTCACACAGTGCGCTAACCACTGCACCACCACTCCCCCCACACACACACAGTGCGCTAACCACTGCACCACCACTCACTCACACACAGTGCGCTAACCAGTGCACCACCACTCCCCACACACACAGTGCGCTAACCACTGCACCACCACTCCCCCCACACACACAGTGCGCTAACCACTGCACCACCACTCACACACAGTGCGCTAACCACTGCACCACCACTCCCCACACACACACAGTGCGCTAACCACTGCACCACCACTCCCCACACACACACAGTGCGCTAACCACTGCACCACCACTCCCCACACACACACAGTGCGCTAACCACTGCACCACCACTCCCCACACACACACAGTGCGCTAACCACTGCACCACCACTCCCCACACACACACACACAGTGCGCTAACCACTGCACCACCACTCCCCACACACACACAGTGCGCTAACCACTGCACCACCACTCCCCACACACACACAGTGCGCTAACCACTGCACCACCACTCCCCACACACACACAGTGCGCTAACCACTGCACCACCACTCCCCACACACACACAGTGCGCTAACCACTGCACCACCACTCCCCACACACACACACACAGTGCGCTAACCACTGCACCACCACTCCCCACACACACACAGTGCGCTAACCACTGCACCACCACTCCCCACACACACACAGTGCGCTAACCACTGCACCACCACTCCCCACACACACACAGTGCGCTAACCACTGCACCACCACTCCCCACACACACACACACAGTGCGCTAACCACTGCACCACCACTCCCCACACACACACAGTGCGCTAACCACTGCACCACCACTCCCCACACACACACAGTGCGCTAACCACTGCACCACCACTCCCCACACACACACAGTGCGCTAACCACTGCACCACCACTCCCCACACACACACAGTGCGCTAACCACTGCACCACCACTCCCCACACACACACAGTGCGCTAACCACTGCACCACCACTCCCCACACACACACACACAGTGCGCTAACCACTGCACCACCACTCACCGTGGCTGCACGTGGCGAGGTGGAGGAAGAGGAGGTCACGTGAGGAGAGTTTCGACGTCGCCATTCGCACCACGTGACCTCTGACCCGAAGTCACGTGCAGAGAAACTCGAGTCGAGGTCTCATTGGTCCTCCTCCGTGGGGGCCACGCCCCCTCGAGAATTTTCCGCTCTCCCGATTGGTCCGCCGTGGGGGTGACGTCACGACACAACAAACCCCCCCCACCCCTCCATTGCCACGTAAGCCAATCGGCGAACTCCTCACTGGGTGATGACGTCACGCACGCGCATCCTGTAGCCAATGAGCGCGTGCGCGTAGGGACGGATGACGTCATGTGACTCGAGAGCGAGAGGGGGAGGGGCTACACAAGTCGAGGCCGAGACGCTGTAGCAGCTGCTGCTGTAGCTACAGCTGTTACTGCTGCTGCTGTTGCTGCTGCTGCTGCTGTTGCTGCTACAGCTGCTGTTGCTGCTGCTGCTGCTACTACAGCTGCTGCTGCGTTGCCTGCCGACAGCAGCGACCTGTTGTGAGCATTGCGAGCCCCGCTGCCGTGAAGTTGCGGGGAAAGTATCTGAAGGTGAGTGGGTGGTCCTCCCCTACCTCCCTCCACCACCAGCACTCTTCTTTTAAAGGAATAATTGCATCTGCGACGATTGGAGTGGTGAGGGTGAGTGGTGAGGGTGAGTGGTGGTTGTGAGTGGTTAGTGTCGAGGGTGAGTGGTGAGGGTGATTGGTGAGAGAGTGGTTAGTGGTGAGGCTGAGTGGTTAGTGGTGAGCGTGATTGGTGAGGGTGAGTGCTGCTACTGCTGCTGCTACAGCTGCTGCTGCGTTGCCTGCCGACAGCAGCAGCTGTTGTGAGCATAGCGAGCCCCGCAGCCGTGAAGTTGCGAGGAAAGTATCTGCAGGTGAGTGGGTAGTCCCCCCCTACCTCCCTCCACCACCAGCACTCTTCTTTTAAAGGAATAATTGCGTCCGTCCACGCCTGCGACGATTGGAGTGGTGAGGGTGAGTGGTGAGCGGTTGTTGTGAGGGTGGGTGGTGAGGGTGAGTGGTGAGAGTGAGGGGTGAGAGTGAGGGGTGAGGGTGGGTGGTGAGGGTGGTGAGCGGTTGTTGTGAGGGTGGGTGGTGAGTGGTGAGGGTGAGTGGTGGTTGTGAGTGGTGATTAGTGAGTGGTGAGGGTGGGTGGTGAGGGTGGGTGGTGAGTGGTGAGGGTGAGTGGTGAGGGTGAGTGGTGAGGGTGAGTGGTGAGGGTGAGTGCTGAGTGGTGAGGGTGAGTGGTGAGGGTGAGTTGTGAGAGAGTGGGAGGGTGAGTTGTGAGAGAGTGGTGAGGGTGAGTTGTGAGAGAGTGGTGAGGGTGAGCGGTTGTTGTGAGGGTGAGTGGTGAGAGTGAGTGGTGAGAGTGAGGGGGAGGGTGGGTGGTGAGGGTGGTGAGGGTGAGTGGTGAGGGTGAGTGTTGGTTGTGAGTGGTGATTAGTGAGTGGTGAGGGTGGGTGGTGAGTGGTGAGGGTGAGTGGTTAGTGGTGAGGGTGATTGGTGAGTGCTGAGGGTGATTGCTGAGGGTGAGTGGTGAGTAAGCTCCAAGATTAATACTGGTAGGAACGAAGTGGACCAGACCACCAATAGATTAATGTGTCCGTCCGTCCGTCCGTCCGTGGGAGGGTTTGGCATTTCTGTGATTGGGGGGGTTATTGATCACGAGCGAGTGATTGGGGGGTATATTGATCACGAGCGAGTGATTGGGGGGGGTTATTGATCACGAGCGAGTGATTGGGGGGGTTATTGATCACGAGGGAGTGATTGGGGGGTTATTGATCACGAGCGAGTGATTGGGGGGTATATTGATCACGAGCGAGTGATTGGGGGGGGTTATTGATCACGAGCGAGTGATTGGGGGGGTTATTGATCACGAGGGAGTGATTGGGGGGTTATTGATCACGAGCGAGTGATTGGGGGGTATATTGATCACGAGCGAGTGATTGGGGGGGGTTATTGATCACGAGCGAGTGATTGGGGGGGTTATTGATCACGAGGGAGTGATTGGGGGGTTATTGATCACGAGCGAGTGATTGGGGGGGTTATACTGGTAGGAACGAAGTGGACCAGACCACCAATAGATTAATGTGTCCGTCCGTCCGTCCGTGGGAGGGGTGGTGTTGAGGGTGGTGTTGGAAATGAAAGACTACGAGTCTTTAAATCTCACAGCGTTTCTTGTCAAAACAAACACTTTTAATTAACGTTACACTAGAATACAGTAATTTTTTCTTTAACTCCTCTATACCCGGTCGATATCTCTGTACCGGTACTAAGTATTATTCCTACCAGCCCACCCCGCAGGATCCTGTTATCACAGATACAAGGTGCGTGACTGTGTAATGTACGTAGGACATGTCTCATTACAGTGTCATGTAACGTACTGGCTCATTACACATGTACGTACTGTACAGATTACAACACATGTACCATACGTAGTGCATGTGTAACATAAATACTGTACACGAGTTGAGTAGCTAGCACCGCACATAGCACATACGCAGTACATTCAGTCTAGTAGTGTTTAAAGAATGGCTTTATTAGACACGCTACACATCCACGTGAAGCATTAAGGTAAGCGAACAACAACAACAACATATTCTTAGGTTTTTTCGGTAAAGTCACCGTGTAGGTAAAACATTAAAATTAATAAAAGTAAAATAAAATAAAAATCACGACGTTTCGGAGGCAACACAAGCTTCCGTCTTCAGGTGGCACCGTCACAGCAAGACTTGCTGCAAATCTGGCTGTGACGATCCCACCTGAAGACGGAAGCTTGTGTTGCCTCCGAAACGTCGTGATTTTTATTTTATTTCTAGATTTGAAGCTTTCGTGACTGCAAGGATTCATATTCTTAGGTTTTTTCGGTAAAGTCACGTAGGTAAAACATCAAAATTAATTAAAATAAAATAAAGATCACGACGTTTCGGAGTTGTTGCCTCCGAAACGTCGTGATCTTTATTTTATTTTATTTTTATTAATTTTGATGTTTTACCTACGTGACTTTACCGAAAAAACCTAAGAATATTTTTATTTTATTTTACTTTTATAAATTTTAATTTTTTACCTACATGATTTTACCGACAAAACCTAAGAACATGAATCCTTGCAGTCACGAAAGCTTCAAATCTAGAACAACAACAACAACAACATGCAATGTGTGTGACATGGCTCAGGTACACGCATGACTCGCATGTACAAGGTGTATAACAGCACGCACAGGTGCGCGGTGTTTTAGACCCATGGCCAGTGCACGTGTGCTGGTGGTGTCGTGTGTGTGGCTTGAAACTCCCTCTCGAGAGACGTCGTGAGAAGCCGCCGAGTGCGTTCAGAGGGTTTCTTTGTTACCGTCGCGTTCACAAAAGAGTATTTCCTTGAGGAAATGGTTTGGCCGTCATAGCCAAACATGACCCTTCTTGTGAAATACATTTTGAGGCTCACCAGTGAGGTTTTCCTGGGTGAATTAACGACCACAGTAGTGTATTGTACGGGAAAATGTGGATTTACATCGCATCCATATGTGGTTCCGTCTCTCTCAGACGATGTCCAGTAACACGGGGCGTATTGTATAAAAGCAATCGGTTATCACATGACTCTGGTAATGTTGTTTATTCCCACTGGTAGTTTGTAAATCAAACATGGATTAGCCGTGGTCTTTTAGATTGAAACAACATCAAGAGGTTAAAGGTGAGAGCTTAGAATGGTGTTTGATTTTCGATTTAAAGCTTTCGTGACTGCAGGGATTCATCTTCTTGGTTCTTTCGGTAAAGTCACGTAGAAGGGAAATAATAAAATAATATTTAAAAAAACATACTAATATTAATATAATATGATAAACTATTATTTTAAATTTTTTATTCTTTTCCTTCTACGTGACTTTACCGAAAGAACCAACAAGGTGTTTGATTTGTTTTAGTACCGTCAACATTTGGGTCACGATTCCGGTGGCACACAATGGGCCACACTCGAGAATCCACGTTGCCAAGGAATATTTCACGTCGCCTTGTAGAATTGCCAAGCGACCGTCGTCGGAGTCTTTTTAAAATCCTTTATATTAAGTTCACTTGCGTGCTTGCTTGCTTGCTTATGACCGTGTAAATCTTTCGGTCGTTTTTTAACCCACTTCCCGTGATCCAATCGAGCTGACATTTTGCACACAGACTCGTTGTGCGTGACAATTAATGTTCGTGAAATTTTTTTTTACAAAATTTTACACTTTTTAGGGAAAACAAATTAAATATTTAATTACCAATTGCTTAATGGTGGCAGGCAATCATCTGACCCATAGGTGGCAGCCATCTCAAGCCAGAGGACGAGAGGACTCTAGCCGCCACGCATATAAAGGATTTAGAGTGAAACACTTTGTTTTTACGGGTTAATTTTTTAGAAACGTTGTGAGCAGCCACAGTAAATAGGACTTCTTGGGCCCTCCAATGTAGTTAAGTGTCGAGTCACAGCCGTGCAGTGCGTCACATTGTATGATAGCGAACGTTGTTTAGTTATGGCGCGATAAGAGTCTGGTAAAAAAAAATTAACCCGTAAAAACAAAGTTTTTCACTATAAATCCTTTATATGCGTGGCATCGGTTTTATTTTTTTATTCATTTCTGTTTTTCTTGAGTAAGAGTTTCATTTTTATAATGTGTTGACACAATTTTCTGTGTTTAGGAAAAATATATGATTGTGTTAGTGAAATTTTTTTTTTCTTAAAAAGTGTAAAATTTTGGAAAAAAATTTCACGAAAATACATTGTCACGCACAACGAGTCTGTGCAAAATGTCAGCTCGATTGGATCACGGGAAGTGGGTTAAAAAACGACCGAAAGATTTGCACGGTCGTAAGCAAGCAAGCAAGTGAACTTAATATAAAGGAGTAAAAAAAAACACCCTAAACGCAAGATGCACGTCTTCCATGATGAGACAAGTTGATAATGTACAGAGTTATTCAGAAACCTCAGACGGGTTCGCCGCGGCGCAAGTTACGCAACGGGCCTGTGTAGGCAATGCCTGAGTAAAAAGAATTCCGTGATTCTACAAAAAAACACCATGCTTGTTTAGATCCTCTAACAAAATAAATAAGCAAACGAGATGCTACCCCTCTTTGGCATATCTGCCCCGAAACATGAATACAAGTGATTTTTACACATCCCCATTAGTCACTCGCCCTTCTTGGGAGTGTTGGAATTTCAACAGAATTCGTTAAAACAAGCTAACTCTGGACCGGTTTGACATTTTTTGGATGAGTAAAACAGACTCATATTTGTTAAAGTGTAGCTACAGATGTAGGAAGAAGGCGTATTGGAACTTATATTTTTTTTTATACGAAGCTAATGATTACGTACATTTTTTATTTAAAGCTTTCGTGACTGCAGGGCTTCATCTTCTTGGTTCTTTCTGTAAAGTCACGTAGAATGGAAATAATAAAATAATAAAAATAAAACATAATAAAATAATTCTCACGACGTTTCGGCCACAACGCAAGCAGCCGTCCTCAGGTGAAGAACAGGTCTGTCAAGAAGACAGAGTCTGAAATTCAGACTCTGTCATCTGATGATGATTGCTTGTGTTGCAGTCGAAACGTGAGCATTTTTTATTTTTTTTTATTTTTTTATTGTTTCCCTTCTACGTGACTTTACTGAAAGAACCAAGAATACTAATGATGATGTGTTTATATTTTTTGTGTTTTGTTTCCACAATTCAAATGCACTGTCACATGGCTATACACACGTGTTTTGTGTGTATACATGTTTGGGGTGGAGCATCGGCGTAATTGTTATGGCACCTCGCCATGAAGCCGATGACCTGAGCTCGATTCCGGGTCCCGTATAAAATCAGTGGCGTGTGATACCTGAACCTTGCTGCATGCCACCCCCAGACCTCCCCCTTCACCAACTCGCACTGATCAGCCTGAATGACCGACACGGCATTTGGAGGCCTTTATCCAGCAGTGGATTGACAAAGGGCTGTAACATGTATGTTTGCGTCTTTATAGCTATGTAAAGGTAGGTGTCATTTGTATGTATAGCAACATAACTACATGGCGCAGTCTGTAAACACCACCACGGTGGGACCAAGGTGGCCAAGTGTGGTCACGGCCACATCACAGCTTCTGTCAATTCTAGTCTTCATAGGTACTCGCCAACAGCATTTGCTTCATCAGCCTGTTAAAGGCTACGTGAGGATTCTTGTGTTTGTTGCGGGTATGCTTATGTGACGTACAGTGCAAAGGGGCAATGCAGGAAAGACAGGATTAACTTTTCCCCCCTTCCCATGGATTCAAGCTGCTTTGGAACCTGTCCTCCACATGCTCTGGCTTTGCTCACTTAGGGCTCCTTCTTCAGAGGAGTATTTGCTCTACATTTTTCCAGGCGGGTTGTAGTCAAGGTCACTACCCACCTTTTTACCCCTTTGCCAATGTATACCGTTCACACCGTGTCAAATGATATGTGAGAAATTAAGGTTAATGCACACCTTACTCTGTCATTAGCAATCCACACACCAGTTGACTCCGTTATCATATGCTCAGTTTCACTGTTGAGCAGTATACATTTTCCGAACGTGGTTTTCTGGCTTTTTGGGTCGAGTGTGCTGGGCACTGCACGTTTATGTCCTGGGAGTGAATTGTTTAATCCACCATTGCATATTCCAGTGCTCTATGAGAGTGACTATCTGGACTCCCTCGGGGTGAGAGGGGAGAAGAGCAATGCTATACTTAGCAAGGTGGTCCCTTACGTAAGAACTGGCTTGTAGACAATCTGAACATGGTGGACAAGAGTTGCATGATGTCGTTAGTGAATGCCTATGTTTGTAGAGCATCAGATATTGTGGAGGATAATGTACGTGTATGGTTTGGCGTGAACGAGACGGGAAGGTCACGACCTGTTGCTGGGTAGGAGACCTGCTATTGTGGATTGATTGTCACCGTGGTTTCCACTCTTAGTCGTTTGCATTCTCGTGCCCTGCTAGGAGGCTACGTCAGAGTTTAATGATGATGACCTTTTCAGTGATCCCAGAATATGCTTGACTGTGCTTTGTGCTTGATGGTTGCTAGTGAGAGCAGGACTGGATTCAAGGAGGCTGATGTTTCATTCGCGTCAATTTGTCACGCTACACAGAGCTGCCCAGCAGTCAGCTGATTTCTAACGCCCTTGTCAACATGTACTAGACGTGTGTGCAGAGTCGAGCCTTAAAAGGTGTTCGTGATGTCGAGAAGAGAACAAATGTCGTGGCTGGCTCTGAGCATATTCTTGTGTAGCCGAAGCTGACAGCTCACCCAGGACCCGCATGATGCAATAAATTGAGTCGTTTTCACATTTACTGTTCCGTGTGTGGCTTCAACAAGACCCGTTCCATATTTTAGTATCTGTGGCTTTTACATCAGTTTAGTTTTAATGGCAAATTATTTACTTTCAGGTCCTTTGTTGGCAGTTCATGTTGACTTTGCCATGTCCCTTGTAAAGTATCTTGTAGGAAATCCATTAATTTAAAATTGCCATATGAGCTGCTGGCTGCTATTCTGACTTTTGTGTTAACGTTTAGTGCAGTGCTTTGTTGCATATTTTAATTATGAGGTAATCATGTTCTTGAGACATTAAAATGCAGTCATTAGCATTTTATATTGTAATTGAAAATACAAATCAAATTGGTGACATTCTGTAAAGAAGATATTCTAAAAAACAGCACCTCCTTGGTGATGGAAATTAATGCAGATCTTAGTAGGTGGATTTCAGAGCCGACTCTTTAAGGAGCATTCGTGGGGCCCAGGCCATGCCTGCGCTTGGCAGGCATGGCCGCTCGTCGAAGTTATTATCAGCATATGAGGATGTTTCCTTTCTTCGTGGCTGCGCGGGTGAGTTGCCTGTTAGTGATACATCGAGGGCATCTCACGTAATCGGCATGAATGGCATATCAGGGCAGCTCACTTTGTTCATTATGAGGTGTATTATTCTAGTTTATAATGTTAAATTCTGTCCTGAATCTGAATGCATATTATAATGATCATAACATATGTAATGTAGTTTTGGCACATATATGCATCTGTATTCTAAAACATGAACAAAAAATACAAATGTTGAAACACTATGGTTTTTTACATTTAGTTTTCTGGGAAAGGTACATGAATATGAAACGGTTATTGGATCAGGCGTGTCATTCTTCTTTGCATTCCCTGCACTGTATATGTTATTCCTCAATGCCTGTTCCCCACATCTCTCCCCCTCCTCAGGTTACAGGAGGACCCTCCGGCAGGAGTAAGTGGGGCGCCCTCAGGAAACAACATGATGCTGTGGAACGCAGTTATATTTGGGTAAGTCAGGTGGGGGGCCTCTGACGGCAACCCCAAAGCACCCGTCGTTCTTCTTGTATTACCATCCACTTCCGTGCCAAGAATGTCCCTTATACCCAACGACATGTGCACCCTGAGTTTCTAACTGGGATTGTAGTCTCCCTGACGTTACCTAAGCGTCGGCGAGATTTATGGAACGTCACAAGCTTTTATGCACCCCGATGATTAATAATTGATGAGGAATGTTACTGCGTCGTCTTTACTGGCTACACGTGGTCTTTTTACGGACCGAGCCTTGTCACGAAGCTGGGCAGGGTGATCCGTGTTCACATTCTGTGTGTATGCCACTAAAACGCATCCTTACTTTGTGTTCACGTTATGTCTTTCAGGCCCGAGGGAACTCCGTTTGAGGATGGTGAGTTGATGGTGTTAAAGCCGCTGTGTTAATCAGTGGAATGGCATTCTCGATTGCGCTGCTAATTGGTTCCTGAACCTCTTCTTGCCTTGACTTGAAGCTTTCGTGACTGCAGGAATTTATATTCTTGGGTCTTTCGGTAAAGTCACGTAGATAGGTTCAAAGAAAAAAACGAAATCTACAACGTTTCGATCCCAACACAATGCGATGGGCTCACACGAAATGTATTTTTCTAAGACGAAGGTACTTTGCAAGCCCACTGGCTATCAACAAAGATTCGTTAATGAAACCATCCATATATATAGACACAGGCACAATTTCAACCTAGAGGATGGGTACAAACTGAGCAATCATTGGAAGGACTTTAACAACCAGTTTAAGTCGTAACTGGATACGATGTTCCCATCCCTACCACCTTCCGATGTTAGTTGTGCTTTACGCCCATTTCAAACTTGCGCTTTCACAGGATTCACACGAACACAGCCACTTCGAGCGCTGACCCCTCGGTTGCGGCTCTGCGATCTCTCATTAACATGCTAATCTCTCATTAACATGCTCATTTTCACCTGGTAGCCCTTTGGTGGAAAACCAACCACCTTCGGGTTGACTGCCCACCACTTGCATTAACATTGGCTGCTGACATTTGGTTTGGGCTACGCCCATTTCAAACCTGTATAAATAGTTTGCCTTTGGAAGCTAACCCCCTTTTCCCGAAGTCGAAAAGACAGCGTCCGACAGACCTGTTCTTCACCTGAGGACGGCTGCTTGCGTTGTGGCCGAAACGTCGTGAGAATTGTATTTTATAATGTTTTATTATTTTATTATTTCCCTTCTACGTGATGACTTTACCGAAAGAACCAAGAAGATGAATCCCTGCAGTCACGAAAGCTTTAAATCGAGGCTTGCTGATTTTGTAAATTATAGCGAGCAACTGTGAGGCAAAGTGAGTTGGTGTTTTGACAAGAGACTGATTTACAGCACTGCTGTTGCTGCTCTTGGTGGTGTGATGTTGATTGCGGCCGCTGTTGTTGTGCTTTGCAGGAACGTTCAAGCTGACGCTGGAGTTCACGGAAGAATACCCTAACAAGCCTCCCACAGTGAAATTCGTGTCAAAAATGTTTCACCCCAATGGTGAGTTGTGGTTCTCCTCGTGTGTCTGCCTTGCTTAAAAGTAACAAATCTCTTTTTTTACCTATGAAATTAAAAGTTTAATGTTAATTGCACTAGCTCGCTGTTGACCTTTGACAATGCCAACGAGTAAGACGAAAAAATGTTCTATATTCTTAATTGCAATTAATTATGAAGTGCTGTTATATTGGAACCTGGTTTTTTCATTGGCTGCCTTATTGATTAATATGACACATTCATTCCACGCTGCTAATTAAAAATGTTCCTTGAGTGCTGGCAAACTCTGTTTGAAAACAGGTGTTCATTAATGGCAAGTGGGGCGTGCAGTCCTGTAATTTGTCGACATGACTTGTGTTTAACACCCAGGCAAGCTGAGTCACACTTATCTTTCCATTAAACAATTATTTGTTATAAAAGGATAATTCATTTGCACTGTAAAAAAAAAATGTGCAACCCTTTGTCAATCCTCCTCACACTGTGTCAGACGTTGGGGTAGTTTAATTATAATTCATCATACTAGTCAGTGCAGATTGGTAAATTGGGGCACCAGGGCCGCTTAATATATTGCTCCACTCATGTTAGCTGTTTCCAGGAATCAAAGCGAGATTGACAGATTTAATGTTAAAACTTAAAGTGAAATGCAGTTTGAGTTAACAGAGCACTTGCATGTGTTTCATTCAGTGTACGCAAACGGCAGTATATGCCTGGACATCTTGCAGAACCGGTGGAGTCCAACCTTCGACGTATCCTGCATCCTCACCTCCATTCAGGTTGGTGGCTCGCACTGCATTTCCCCTGACGTTCGTCATTAGTGCTGCGTCGGTTTGGACACCAATGGGTACTCGCAAAGCGGGTCGCTACCAAGTTGTGTTTACGACTTTCCGTTGGGGTGCGGATTGGTTCGCGTTCATGTTTGTCTGATGTCCGACTCGCACTCCAACGGCAGGCTGTAGAAACTACTTGGTTTCAGATGCGGACTGCGGAATCACCCGTGGGTACCCAACCAAATGCAGGGCTCTCCATGGTGGAACAGAGTGGTTAGGTATGCCCCCATGGCCCACAATGAGTGCTGTTCTCTGTTAAAACCAGACACAACTCTGGCCAGAGATCAGGAGGACTACACTGCTCTGCCAAAAAAAAGTAGACACATTTGCTGTTTTTCTATTACCACCACTTAATTATAAATATAACAGCAATGTCACTAATTTTAGGAAGGAAAGCCTGTGTCTCAAGAGAAGGTTCTGTAATGGGATGTGTATCAAATTCGGTATAAGGGAATGTATTGTGTACAAGTTTTAGACCGAGTACCCAGAGAAAAATCTATGCATACGAGGCTTATAATACTCAAACGGCCGCAGGGATCAATTCACAAAACTACTTGTTCAATTCCCTGGCTCCCTCAAAGCCCGGATTGTTTGGAAGTTTCACGTTCACATGATCTTCCAATCCTTGTTTGTAATGTGCTGGACTACATGTGTGCACCACCGTTCCAGACTTTAAATAATAGCAACGTGATGAGTTTCCGTGTGTTCACGTTGCACCCCTGTAGATGGACTCGAGCTCTTGCGACTACGCAGTCATAGCCAGTGCGCTGACGCTGCTGAATGCGCGCACCCTTTGGGGGTCTTTTGTCATTGCAGTATCTGCTGGATGAGCCCAACCCCAACAGCCCCGCCAACAGCCTGGCAGCACAGCTGTACCAGGAGAGCAAGCGCGAGTACCAGAAGAAGGTGTCCGCCGTCGTGGAGCAGAGCTGGCGGGACTCGTAACGGTGGCGCAGCGACTCGCCACCACCTCGCCGCCACCACTACGCCACCACCACGCCACCACCACGCCACCACCACGCCACCACGCCACCACGCCACCACCACGCCACCACCACGCCACCACCACGCCGCCACCCCGCCACCACGCCACCACGCCACCACCACGCCACGCCGCCACCACGCCACCACGCCACCACGCCACCACGCCACCACGCCACCACGCCACCACGCCACCACGCCACCACGCCACCACGCCACCACGCCGCCACGCCACGCCACCACGCCACCACCACGCCACCACCACGCCACCACCACGCCACCACCACGCCACCACGCCACCACCACGCCGCCACCCCGCCACCACGCCACCACGCCACCACCACGCCACCACCACGCCACCACGCCACCACCACGCCGCCACCCCGCCACCACGCCACCACGCCACCACCACGCCACCACCACGCCACCACCACGCCACCACGCCACCACCACGCCGCCACCCCGCCACCACGCCACCACGCCACCACCACGCCACCACCACGCCACCACCACGCCACCACGCGGGACTTTTGTAGAAATGGGAGCAATTGTCAGGGGGGAGGTTTGGTGGGGGAGACGGGGATGCGAGTGAAAGAGTGCGGGAGGGAAATATATAAAAATACAGCATGTCAGCATCTCTTAGGTTGGAAAGTAATTGGCAAATGTTTAACCGAATCGAATCCCTTAATTCAGTATATTATGATAACAAGACTAACAATGACGGTCGTGGTAACCTCTGTCCAGCTCTTGTAGTCAGAATCTGTTTCATTTGAATCGTGTGATGTGTAACGCTAAAGCCGCATTGAATGGGTGGAAGGGGTGCGGAGTTTCTGTGATGGCGTTGACATCATCGTATCCCAAAGTGAGCCGAGTGGGTAGGTCACGCTGCTGCTGCTGCTGGTGGCCCTGTAAGATGACGGCGTGTCGCAGCGTCGCGTTACGTTGCTCCATTGCAGTTGCACGTCGGGCCTGTCTGCCTGCTCGCACGCTCGCTTCACAGACCATCCCATTTGCCGCTTCTGCTGTTTGGCCAAAAAAACATTTGTATTTCATGCATAATGAGTGCAGGTATCGCCTGCCCTTGCTTTAATTTTTGGACGTCTTTAGAAGTATATATTATGTATTTGCTGTGTGTCCGACGCGAGCCTCTCTCGTCGGCGTTGTCGTGTGTTGCCCACTGAAAGAGAATCCCCTAAGGGGGGCAAAGAACTTGGTGCGCGATAAAAATTGCAGCCGTGTTGCTAAAATGCTCGCTTTCACGAGAGGGGAGTGCCTGTCTATTCCCAAGTGGTGTTTGTTTGAAAAACGAAGAGAACTTCAAACGTCTTTGCACTTTGATTTAAAGCTGTACAATTTCCTTCAGGGTGGAAGGAAAAAATAATAAATCTGTTGAAAACTCGTGAGTTTCGTGTTATTTATGGATGGAATTTTTCTCTACAATTTCTTGTAAAGTTACCATGTAAAATTTGATCACCACTTTACAAAAATGTAGTGGCTACTGTGGAAAACACGTTAGGTCATACAATCAAATGTTTACGAGGTTGATATTTTAAGACTGGGAGTGACACTTCACGGGAAGTGAAGTGAAGTTAATATAAAGGATTTAAAAAGAGTGATAGCCAAGGAATGGGACGAATCTTGAGATATCGTCCGCCGAGAAGATGGAGAGAGAATATCAGCCAATCAGCACGTGCTCAGTGGATTGTTGCTTTCCAGGAGTGTGCGGGCTCACGCTGGCTTGGTGGGGGGGGGGGGGCCTCCAGCAGTGGATTGACCATGGCAAAGAGAACGGGGTGTCTCAGTCACCACAGCACCACCACGTGGCCTCGTTGGCATCGGTTTCTTTCAAAGTGGTTGCAATTTAGACTGCGTCAAAGTCTTCACTGAGAAACCAGGAACGCAGAGACATTCGGCCCTAGCGCCTCCCCTTGGCCATATCGCGACGTTCATCCACGTCCATCCTTCAAACAATTGTGTCTTTGGGAATTTAGTGCACTTAAGAGTGACACTGTAGATACAATACTCATGAGCAAAGTTATGGAGAATCTAATACAATAAATAAGCAGACAATACGCCTGTTTCCTATAATTGTCTCCCCACTGTAAAAATAAAAGTATCTTTACATCCCATCAGACACATGGCCTTCTGGGAGTGATTTTTGTCAGTTAATGGTTCAATAGAAGCAAATAGAACCGGTGTTGACATTCAGTGTCTTATCAGCAGAGTTGTCTTGCTTGAACAAATGCTGGTGACCTACCAGCTGTTCATAGCGACAGAGCACAACCTCGCGCCTGGGAGCTGTGCAGAGGGCGCGCGGTGAGTCGTGACTCCTCCAGTCCGCCCCGCTCCCCCCACCAGAGTCCCCTGTCCCCCCTCACCCCCACCGCACCCCCCCACCGCCTTCGGCGCAGGTTCATGGCGCCCGAGTCAATGGATGGGGGACGTCGTGGCAGAGTGAGAGAAGATGCTGGAAGCGCATCGCCACCACGGGGGCATCTCGCACGCCGGGGTTCTGAAGAGCTCGCCAGCTGCTGCATGGAACCCCACGGGCTTCCATCGGCTGCACCAGGGACTCCCCCCACCATCCCTCCCCTCCCCTAAACTGAGTTTTAATTTGTTTGTGTTAATTGTGCGCTACTGCGGATAATGTTTTTGGTATTGAAACACACCTATGTACGTCCGCTCCTTATAATGTATCGTCATTTTAGCAATCCACTGCTGGATGAAGACCTTCCCAAAGCCATCTTGGCCGTGGGAGGTGTTGGACCACAAACTGCCCGTGCTGGTTGGTGCGGGTGGGGGGGGGGGCCAGGGTCGGGTTCAGACAGCACTCGTCACCGATGTCAGCCGTGGCTGCTTCAGAGCGCATATCTACACATTTTGCAAACCATGAAAATAAGCAAATGTCTCATCAGCAGTCGTGCTTGCTAAACAAATACCTCCGGTTTCAGTTCGCGGGTCTAACACCACCGATGAGACCCAGAAGGTCGATATCAGTCCAGAGTCTGTGCGATTTAACACCTTCTGCTGTTTGAAACATATCTGGAAGGCCACTGAGTCGAAGGCATTCATTCTAGATTCTAAGTTTTCGTGACTGCAAGGATTCATACTCTTTGTTTTTTTTTCGGTAAAGTCACGTAGGTAAAAAATTAAAATAAATTAAATCACGACGTTTCGGGCGCAACACAAGCGGTGTGCTTTCGCTAAGTTGTCCCCACCTAAAGAAGGACGCTTGTGTTGCGCCCGAAACGTCGTGATTTAATTTTTTACCTACGTGACTTTACCGAAAAAAACAAAGAGTATAAGTCGAAGGCCTCACTCGAAAGAGCATGGTACGCGGTATCTGTATGCGTGTGACCCTGTTCAAACCCAGGTCTTGAACCTCAACTGTAACTGGGGCAAGGGAGTCGACAGCTGGTGGGGAGAGATTTCCAGACGATAACGAAACGAAGGCGAATGAGCGAGCTGCCTCCTGACCGAACTCACGTGTCGATCATCAGCACCGAACTTCCAATACCTGTTAAGCCAGCTCAGCCCGTTGCACGGTGTATCCCGGCACAGCTTAATCGGATCTCACGACAGGACGGTGGCTCATTTCTGTCAGGTTGTATCTCTGTGTGTGTGTGTGACGCAAATGTGGGGCCTGCTCCGTGGGTGGCAACGGGGATTCCGCCACGATGTCACACCAGAAGTCGTCATGATGGGCATGGTACCAGACGCGTGCTTGACATCAAGCGTCGCCTGCAGTGCTAGTGGACTAGTGGCCACGGAAGGTAATGACAGGGGAGTCAGCCTGCAGTGCGAGTGGACTAGTGGTCACGGAAGGTAATGACAGGGAAGTCAGCCTGCAGTGCGAGTGGACTAGTGGTCACGGAAGGTAATGACAGGGAAGTCAGCCTGCAGTGTGAGTGGACTAGTGGTCACGGGAGGTAATGACAGGGGAGTCAGCCTGCAGTGCGAGTGGACTAGTGTCCACGGGAGGTAATGACAAGGGAGTCAGCCTGCAGTGTGAGTGGACTAGTGGTCACGGGAGGTAATGACAGTAGAGTCAGCCTGCAGTGTGAGTGGACTAGTGGCCACGGGAAGTAATGACAAGAGAGTCAGCCTGCAGTGTGAGTGGACTAGTGGTCACGGGAGGTAATGACAGGGGAGTCAGCCTGCAGTGCGAGTGGACTAGTGGCCACGGAAGGTAATGACAGGGGGTCAGCCTGCAGTTGGAGTGGACTGGTGGCCACGGGAGGTAATGACAGGAGAGTCAGCCTGCAGTGCGAGTGGAGTAGTGGCCACGGGAGGTAATGACAGGAGAGTCAGCCTGCAGTGCGAGTGGACTAGTGGCCACGGGAGGTAATGACAGGAGAGTCAGCCTGCAGTGCGAGTGGACTAGTGGCCACGGGAGGTAATGACAGGGGAGTCAGTCTGCAGTGCTAGTGGACTAGTGGTCACGGGAGGTGATGACAGTAGAGTCAATTTACGGTGTGAGTGGACTAGTGGCCACGGGAGGTAATGACAAGGGAGTCAGCCTGCAGTGTGAGTGGACTAGTGGTCACGGGAGGTAATGACAGTAGAGTCAATCTACGGTGTGAGTGGACTGGTGGCCACGTGAGGTAATGACAGGGGAGGCAGCCTGCAGTGCGAGTGGACTAGTGGCCACGGGAGGTAATGACAGGAGAGTCAGCCTGCAGTGCGAGTGGACTAGTGGCCACGGGAGGTAATGACAAGGGAGTCAGCCTGCAGTGTGAGTGGACTAGTGGTCACGGGAGGTGATGACAGTAGAGTCAATCTACGGTGTGAGTGGACTAGTGGCCACGGGAGGTAATGACAAGGGAGTAAGCCTGCAGTGTGAGTGGACTAGTGGTCATGGGAGGTGATGACAGTAGAGTCAATCTACGGTGTGAGTGGACTAGTGGCCACGGGAGGTAATGACAGGGGAGTCAGCCTGCAGTGTGAGTGGACTAGTGGTCACGGGAGGTAATGACAGTAGAGTCAATCTACAGTGTGAGTGGACTGGTGGCCACGGGAGGTAATGACAGGGGAGTCAGCCTGCAGTACGAAGGGACTAGTGGCTACAGGAATGATTGAGGATAAGAGCGTGGCCAGGTGACGGAAGAGGACGGTGGAGTCTGCTGGTGGAGCGAGCGTCTAGAACCAGCGAGAAGGTTCGGGAATGGGGGCGTGGCCTCGGACCGTATATAATGGAGATGCACGGGAGACTCGGGGCTGTTGCAGTGGGGGTCTCCGCCTGTTCGAGTGAACGTGTCTTCAATCAAATAAACCATCTCAAGAAAGTGTATCAAGCCGTCGTTACAAATTGGTGTGCTAAGGGCCTTTGCCCATAACGTCGCCTTATTTATATATTTCTTCCTTTATGGCTAGAGTGTTCGTAACGAATGTGTTGAGTTTTTGTTGTGATTCATTATTATCTCGTCAATAATCTACATAGGCTGTGTCCGCAGCTGGAGGTTTTGTTCATGAAATTAAAGGCGATAATGTTAATCTATTTCTCTCTATACATGACGTCACTGTATATGTATCAAAAACTAGCAACGTTGTGCCACCTAGAAAGGGAGTGAAGTCAAGGATGTAATCAATGGAGAACGGGAAAGGAACGGGAGAGGGAAGAGAGCGAAGAGAAAGAGTGGAGAGTGAGAGGAAAGGAGCGGAGAGACGGGAGCAGAGGGCTCAGGAGAGGTGATGCCACCGCATGGCCGTCACGGCGTGCCGAGGGCTCCACCCAGCAGCGGAGAGATCTTGACCGATGGCAACTGTCATGAAGAAGATGAAGATATCCATCAGTACATTGGCGTGGCTGTACATTCTTATGAATGACGATCATTTTAAAGGGGGGGGGGGATGTCCCCACCCCTCTGCTCCATCGCCCCCCCACCTGTGGATAGAATGTCTGGGGGAGGGTGGCTCGGTGGGTGTTCAGTGACTGAGGCCGGGTGGTGGTGGTGGTGGGGTGGTGGTGGTGGTGGGGTGGTGGTGGTGGTGGGGTGGTGGGGGTGGTGGGGTGGTGGGGGTGGTGGGGTGGTGGTGGTGGGGTGGTGGTGGTGGTGGGGTGGTGGTGGTGGTGGGGTGGTGGTGGTGGTGGGGTGGTGGTGGTGGTGGGGTGGTGGGGGTGGTGGTGGTGGTGGTGGTGGTGGTGGTGGGGTGGTGGTGGTGGTGGGGTGGTGGTGGTGGTGGTGGTGGTGGTGGGGTGGTGGTGGTGGTGGGGTGGTGGTGGTGGGGTGGTGGTGGTGGGGTGGTGGTGGTGGTGGGGTGGTGGTGGTGGGGTGGTGGTGGTGGTGGTGGGGTGGTGGTGGTGGGGTGGTGGTGGGGTGGTGGTGGTGGTGGTGGGGTGGTGGTGGTGGGGTGGTGGTGGGGTGGTGGTGGTGGGGTGGTGGTGGGGTGGTGGGGTGGTGGTGGTGGTGGGGTGGTGGTGGTGGGGTGGTGGTGGTGGTGGTGGGGTGGTGGTGGTGGTGGTGGGGTGGTGGTGGTGGGGTGGTGGTGGGGTGGTGGTGGTGGTGGGGTGGTGGTGGTGGGGTGGTGATGGTGGTGGGGGTGGTGGTGGGGGTGGTGGGGTGGTGGTGGTGGTGGCGCGCGGTGGTGGCTCCGCTGATGCTCGTGGCTGTCTGTGATCCAGCATTGTGGAGGCAGGAGCAGCAGCAGCAGCGAGGGTTGGTGGGTCACCGCAGGAATCTTGTGAAACTCCCTTCTTCCCGTGGGCGCCGAGGAGGGACCATTCCCCTGGCTCGCCAGGTAGGAAGGCGGAACAGCACCTGGACTAATCACCGTCTGTTGCAATCTGTACGGGGATAGGAGGGTTGTCATCTCACCACGTGGTATAAGAAACACAAGCTCATCATTAATTGGCTGAAAACATCTTACAAATAACTAAACAAAAACACTCGTGAGAAGCAGCAGCAGCAGCAGCAGCAGCAGGACTCTCCTGCAAATAAAAAACAGTCACACGACTCAGTGCTGCTGTCCTGGATAGATGATAGATAAATAATTGTAATAAATAAACATGGCCTGTGCCTGGCCGAGTTGTCCGCGTTGGCTGGAGTCTCTGCTGCAAGTGGTTTGCACTGCCGCCCTCCCCCCAGCGCTCATCTCCTCGCTACGGCGCATGGCGCGGTGTGGGGGGGGTCCCTGTTCCGTGCCGAGGGGGCCCCGAGGCGCTGTCAGACCCACGGGCTGAAATCAATTTCCTTCAGGAAAGAATAAATTCAAAGTATTGGGGGTCTTTTATCTTTGCGGGCCGCGCCTGCAGGCAATCTATAGAAACTGCTCTAGAAAATGTTTGATTAAGGCCAAATGCACTGCCGGTGCTGTCACTCATTTTGCTTCGTTAAGCAGTTTTTCTCTCTCTCTCTCTATTCCTCTCTCTCTCACTCTCTTTATTTCTCTCTCTCTCACTGACGCTCTTTCCCTTCCGTGCGCGCGAGGGCTGCACGGCGCAACTCCCTTCCCGACCCCGCGTCACTCCTCCTGCGAGGCACACTGCCTGAGCCGCAACACTCTTAGCCGGATGACTTCGCCGGATGACTTAGACGGACTAAATTTCCACATCACTCGTCTCACTTCAGCCACAATACCGACCCGTCTCAGCCTCCAAGGTTCACGGTTAATAACATCATAATTAATAATCCCTTTTAAACCCTTTGCTACCCCCACGCCCTGTCATCGAACCATACTTTACCACGCCAGTGAAGACGGGTGTTAGCTGTGACCGGGATTGGAACTTGGGTGAATTATGTTAAGTCAAACTAAAATCGCCATTAACTGTGAACGACAAAATCTTACCTCTACCCGACAGCCTTGATGGGCATTGATTTACTTACGAACTGATAGGCTTTTAATTGAGCGTCTCCATCCAAGTCGGATCAAAGCGGCCTCGCGGGCGGCTAAACAGCGACGCCCGAACGCTCCGTGACACCCCCTCCCCCACCTCCCCTGGCCCTACCACTCCCATCTCATCTCAGCGCCACCACCGCATGCGGACACTGTCCCTGTGCCTACTCGCGCCCTGCGGCGTCTTGGCTCGAAGTGTGTTTCTCTGAAACCGAGAGCGGCAACGCGCAGTCTCGACGCGTGACCTGCAAACCCATACGCATTGCCCCGCATTAATTATGATTATTCTATAAAGAGGTAGAGATGCACATTGTTTGCCACGCAGCGTCTAATTAAGATTGTACACGCCACTAAGTCAATCGCTGCTCATGACATCGGCACGCGGAGTGTCTGGGACGAGACCAGCTGAGCCACGGGGTCTTGGGAACGGAAAACACCCCTCCCCCATTACCCCCCCCCCCCCGCCCTTCTACTGTGGTCCTGGTCTGTGAGTGATTGAGAGAGTTGCCGCGTGTTGAGTGACAGCGGGACACAAACGCGCGACGCTGCGGATATGCGGGTCCGTGTAGATACGGTTACCTCCTGTGTGTGGCAAGATAGTGGCGTCACGCAATTCTCGTGCCCACCACAAGACCATTACCCCGATGGTACGCATACATTCACGGTGGCCTGGTATACAGGAGGTCGTGGGCTCGATCCCGACCCTCACGTCCCGATATTTGTTCTCTTCACCCCCCGTGGTCGCGTGGATTGTTCTCCAGATCCTCCGGTTGTTTTCTCTCCAAATTCATCAGCGTGCGTTTTAGAGCATTTGGTTGCTACTACAAATGTCCACGTGATAAGCCACTTCGGTGAGCGATCATTTGTGCCCAGTTCGCTTCTGAAAAGAGCTCTATAAAATATCGTGTGTTTAGCACGGAAGCTTTCGCGACCAATACATCTATTTACGTGATTTAACTCCAGAAATTCTCTATTATGGAGAATATAGTTTATACCATCTTTAAAATGGCTTATGAATTGTTGATGCTTTCCCGAGTAAATCATCTGCCCAGCGTGTTTCAAGGTTATTTGCCTTGTTCATTTAATAATGAAGCATTGCAAATCCTATGATGCACGCATTGCAGACGGATGGCTTGGCAAATGAGTTGTATAGGGGTCGAGGGGAGAGAGTGGCAGACTTGTGTTCAGGTAGCGATGGGCAGGCTAAGAGCCTCCCAGTTCAACCAGTCTACACAACAAAGGCTCATTCCTAGCAGCAGTTTCAGCCGCACCGAACCTCACAATGGCTCCTCCCACCCTCAACCAGTATATATACAAAGACTGTTTTCTTGGAATTTCTCTCACTTGATACAGCTGTCGTGCTGTGACGGTTCCACCTGAAGACAGTAGCTTGTGGTGCCTCCGAAACGTCGTGATTTTTATTTTATTTTACTTTTATTAATTTAAAATTTTACCTACCTGGTGACTTTACCGAAAAAACCTAAGAATATGCTAAGAGCGCTCACTGCATTGTTCCAAAACACCTCCAAGAGTTGTCGAATGTTCACGCGAAAGAGAAGAAAGGCACGATCACAAAACGATCAAAACCATCTGATCTCGTGATGAAGCTGACGAGTACTAAACTGCGAGTTGCTATCAACGCTGATTAAAAACGGCACCGGCTTTTAACGGGATGTATTCATTCTAATAGAGCAGCGTCTCGTGGCAGGATGTCAACTCGTGTGTTCTCTCACTGCTCATCAAAATACTATTCAGAGCAGCTCCTCTGGGTGCACAATTAGCGCAGAAATATCGAGAAACCAAAGGGGGGGGGGTTGTATTCTTGGCTCTTTCGGTAAAGTCACGTAGAAGGGAAATACTAAAATAATAAAAGTATTACATAGATAAATAAAATTAAAATTCATGAATTTGTATTTTAATTATTCCTTTTTTGTAAAATTTAAATTCAATTAAAATAAAATCGAAACTCAAGGGGATTTGCTCAAAGCGTCTGCCGTTGCATAATTCTCACATTAGGCGGGACATGTTATTGTTTTCGCCCGGCATTAGCCATGAACATGTCAAACGCGAGTGACATTCAGGTGACTGCTGCACACGGATTCAAGGCGAGCTGCAGTAACAATCATCCTCCACCAAACGAAACATTCAAACAAACTCCAAGTCACAGTGATCGGGGCAGGATGCCTCTTGTTTGCGAGGGACGCGCGTGTGTGGGATTAGATCATCACGGGAGCACGTGGGATCTGACTCATCACAAGCAGCACGCCCTGCTGACTCATCATGACTAAATACAACAACAACAAGGCTACCCACTCGATAAAAGAGCTTGCCACAGACACTGCAGTGGTGGTGGGGAGTTCATTCCTCACCTTGTGCTGCCAGCCAGCCTGCCTACCTGTATACCAGCCTGCCTACCTGTATACCTGCCTGTCTACCTGCCTGCTTGTCTACCTGTCTACCTGCCAGCCTGTCTACCTGTATGCCTGCCTGTCTACCTGTCTACCTGCCTGTCTACCTGCCTGTCTACCTGCCTGTCTACCTGCCTGCCTGTCTACCTGCCTGTCTGACTACCTGTCTACCTGCCTGTCTGTGTACCTGCCTACCTACCGACCTACCTGCCTGCCTGCCAACCTGTCTACCTGCCAGCCCGCCAGCCCGCCCGCCTGCCAGCCTGTCTACCTGCCCACCTGCCTGTCTACCTGCCTGCCCGCCTGCCAGGCTGCGTGCCTGTCTGTCTACCTGCCAGGTGAGATGGTGCCGACGACGGGGAAACTCGTTTGCGATCGCCGTCTATTTGATTAGGAATGGGGCCACATTGCGGATGCGGTTTCTTTTCGTCTTCACGCGAAAGGATTTCGTTCCTTAGCCGCTTCGCCCCGAAGGTACGTGTGTGTGTATGTGTGTGTGTATAACACTGTGTGTGTGTGTATAACACTGTGTGTGTGTATAACACTGTGTGTGTGTGTATAACACTGTGTGTGTGTATAACACATTACCAGTGTTGTGTGTGTGTGTGTGCAAGTGTTAGGTTCGATTCCCGCTCATGGCCAACACCGGTGACGATTATCTGAACCGGTCATGGGCCTCCCCTAGGTCTACTCGGCCTCATGAGTGCCTGGTACGCCACTGGGTGTGTGTGTGTGTATAACACTGTGTGTGTGTATGTGTATAACACTGTGTGTGTGTGTATAACACTGTGTGTGTGTGTATATAACACTGTGTGTGTGTGTGTATATATATAACACTGTGTGTGTGTATATATATATATAACACATTACCAGTGTAATGTGCTATTCAGTGGCCTAAAATAAAATGTTTCGCTCCGGATGATCGCTGCAAAGTATAACCTGTGTTTTGATTTAGTGTGCTGATCTTAAAGGTGCATTGAAAAATGTTGATACTCCGATTGATGCTGCTGCTGTTGTGGAGTGACTCATGCAGCAGCCAGCTGTGGCTGCAGGGTTCTGGTGGTACATGTTTATGTCGTTTACTAGCTGTACTACCCGGCTTCGCCCGGGACTTGTATCCACCACGGCCGGCCGCCTTTGTCTCCCCAGTGGCGATGTTAATACGCCACACCAGTTACTCGTTTTGCGGCTGAGTCCCTCCCTCACCACTCTCCCTCCCTCACCACTCTCCCTCCCTCACCACTCTCCCTCCCTCACCACTCTCCCTCCCTCACCACTGACGCACGGCCGCCTTTGTCTCCCCAGTGGCGATGTTAATACGCCACACCAGTTACTCGTTTGAGGCTGAGTCGACCTAGGGGAGGTTCAAATAATCGTCACCGGTGGTGGCCGTGAGCGGGAATGGAACTCGGTTCGCCGGGTTGGTAGCGCAGCGTAGCGTTAACCACTACACCCACCGCTCCTCACACACCACACACGCACAGACACACACACAGACACACACACAGACACACGCAGACACACACAGACAGACACACACACACAGACACACAGAGAGCACGCTAACCACTACACTAACGCTCCCCACACACCACACACGCACACACACAGACACACACACAGACACACATACACACACATACATACACATACATACACACAAACACATACACACACATACACACACATACATACACAGAGACATACACATACACACAAACACACACATACATACACACAAACACATACACAATACACACACACATACATGCAGACACACAGACAGACACATAACACACATACATACACACACATACATACACAGAAACACATACACACATACATACAAACACACATACATACACACAAACACATAAAAAAAACCGACATACATACACACACACATACAAACACACAAACACATACACACACATACATACACACATACATAGAGACACACAGACATACACATAAACACATACACACATACACATGACCCGGCTTCGCCCGGGACTTGGATCCACCACGCCCGGCCGCCTTTGTCTCCCCAGTGCCGATGTGAAAACGCCACACCAGTTACTCGTTTTGAGGCTGAGTCCCTCCCTCGCCACTCTCCCTCCCTCGCCACTCTCCCTCCCTCACGACTCTGTAGAGGACGTGAAACTTTTATGAATTTACCTTAGATTCGCGTGGTGGGTGTCGAGGCCTAGCACCGTGCAGAGCCTCCCGCCTCGCCTGATTTTCCCACCCGGCTGACGCTGGGTACGGGTGCCGGTCCCCCCCCCCCTAGCGCTCGAACAATACTGAGTAATGGCTATTATTTAATTAATTACGGAGCCTATGAAAGTGGCGAAGGCGTGGCTAGCCATTGGCAGGGGCAACCGCCGTCCAATGAAACTGCAGCCCTTGGCGAAGGCGTCGCTAGCTGTTGCCAGGTCCAATGAAAGCGGCGAAGGCGTCGCTAGCCGTTGGCAGGGGCAACCGGCGTCCAATGAAAGTGCGTATGGTCCGGAGACACACAGACACACAGACAGACAGATAGACAGACAGATTCACGATTTTATATATATAGATTGTGAAAATTCCGTCACAGTTCCTATGATCACTGTTTCATTGCTTTTATTTTGGTGATTTCGAAAAGTTTACTGGTTTGACCACGTTTGTTGTAGTACGGAGTAAGACTGATGGCCTTAATCTAAGTTGTCTTGTGGTTGTTGTTGTTGTTTGACTTGCATCCCACTGGGATGTTTGCACAGCGTTGGTGTAACGGTGTTTTTCTCTGCAACATTTTGCTGTCGTTTCTTGGATTTTCTGTTTGCACTTAGTCACATAGTCACTTTAAGATGTTTTCTTGTTCATGTTTTTGTCTTTTGTTTGTTGCGGTTGCACCCAATTCAAGAGCCGAATGGCTCACAGCGCTACACCTAGTACTTGAACTTGAACTTGAGATGTTAACTCCTTGCCTGGTACGCAAGCGGTCGTGGGTTCGTTCCCACGTACCACACGGGGTCATTAACATCTCCCAGCCACCGTTATGATGATGACGATGACGATGAGCGAGACATGAAAACTAAAAAGATACGGCAGCAGGCATCGTCAGGGTCGGGATCGAACCCACGACCTTTTGCGTACCAGGCGAGGATGTTAACATCTCCCAGCCACCGTTATGATGATGATGACGATGATGATGAGTGAGACATGAAAACTCAACATATACGACAGCAGGCATCGTCAGGGTCGGGATCGAACCCACGACCTCTTGCGTACCAGGCGAGGGCGTTAACATCGTCACGGCCCGCGTCTCTTCTGCGCAGCGCAGCTGACCACGGGGATTGCGATGGGCTCCCTGCACTGCATGGACTGCTGCCCTCTGCTGGGTCTCTGCGTCTTGACACAGCTGTGGGCAGTGGGCAGCTCCTCTTGGTGGTAAACGCGAGACGCCAACGCTGCTGTCTTCCGCCTCACTGCTGCGACGATCGCACAAGTTTCGACGTTAAGCAACCTTCTTATCTCGCCAATATGTTGCACACCCCATACGGTTGTTGTACGGGAATGTTTGTTTTATCTCGTGCGCGTGTGTGTGTATATACACTAGGTACACAATGTCTAGCGGGCACCACGGTGGCTAGGAGATGTTGACTACCTCGGCTGTTATGCAGGAGGTAGTGGGTTCAATTTCGACCTTATAACACGCCGTATAGTTGGAGTTGCTATGTTTTCCCCGTGATCGTATAAGCTTTTTTTTTATTCTGTGGTCCTCCGGCCGGGTACGTGTACCCGTTTGCGACCCTGGTGCGGCTGAGTACGGGTACGGGTAGGCCGTGAGTCACTGGTGAGTCACCGTTTGTCACTCATTTCCCAACGTCTTGTCTCTTCTCACAATTCAAGTTCCTGGAATCAACCCACCCGCGCCTGCAACATGGCTTCATCCCAGAGGTCGCAATCGGGTATCCGTACCTGTACCCTACCCGGCCGGGTACGGGTAGCCGGGTATCGGGTAGGGTACGGGTATCGGGTACCCGGTTGCGACCTCTGGTGTGTGTATACATGGCGTAATAATATTCACATTTAAAACCTGTAGAAATTCCACAGATAGCTCTTTGACATTGTATATTGTAGCTCTCTCTCTCTCTCAGGAGTGGTCTGTCTGTCGCACATTGTAGCTCAAGGGAGTGGCCGATATAAATGACCACGTGATGATGATGATAGCGGCAGCCGGATTAGCCCCAAACGCGTAGAGACGTTGATTCTAAATGCGAAGGAGGAGGAGGAAAAACCAGAGGGACCTGGAGAAAAATCCACGCGACCACGGGGAGAGACACACAAACTCAACACGTACATGCAGCAGCAGGCATTTTTAAAAATCCTTTATATTAAGTTCGCGTGCTTGCTTGCGTGCTTGCTTGCTTACGACCGTGCAAATCTTTCGCTCGTTTTTGAACCCACTTCCCGTGATCCAATCGAGCTGACATTTTCCACACAGACTCGTTGTGTGTGACAAATAATTTTCGTGAAAAAAATTTTCCAAAATTTTACACTGTTTAGGGAAAACAAATTAAATATTTAATTACCAATTGCTTAATGGTGGCAGACAATCATCTGACCCATAGGTGGCAGCCATCTCAAGCCAGAGGACGAGAAGACTCTAGCCGCCACGCATATAAAGGATTTATAGTGAAAAACTTTGTTTTTACGGGTTTACTTGTAAGGGGTTGGGATCGAACCCACGACTGCCTGCGTACCAGGCGAGGTAGTTAACATCTCCTAGCCACCGTGATGATGATGAGAGAGAGACACGCAGACTCCAAATATACAGCAGCAGGCGTCAGGGTCGGGATCGAACCCACAACCTCCTGCACACCAGGCGAGGTAGTCAACATCTCCTAGCCACCGTGATGATGAGAGAGAGAAACACGCAAACTCCAAATATACAGCAGCAGCAGGCGTCAGGTTCGGGATCTAACCCACGACCTCCTGTACACCAGGCGAGGTAGTTAACATCTCCTAGCCACCGCGACTCCCACCCCTCTGCAGGCCGCTTGCGCAGTGGGCCCTCCACTCTAACACCACCGAGTATCGGCCGCTGTGCATCGGGGCTCCGGGACTATCCCCCGTGCAGCGCAAGATGTGCCTGCGCCGCCTGGACCACATGCACGCGGTGGTGCAGGGCGTCCGCCTGGCGCTGCATGAGTGTCGCGACCAGTTCAAGGGCAAGCGGTGGGACTGCACCGTGCCTGGCGCGGAGAACGCGCCGGACCCCGAGTCAGGTAAGGGGACCGTCGCCCCGGGTCGGAGCCTCCGCCGGCAACAAGCGAGTTTCCCCTCGACGTTGACGTTTGTTCGCCCGCCACGTCCACTCGCACCTAGGGTCTCCTGCCGCTTCCCCGAGGCGCACACGAGCTGCGTGGGGGGGTGAAGGGGGGGGTCGTCCAGCTCCCCATCGCAACTCTCCACTTCAGAGTTGCCGCGTCCCTCCTCCACGGGGGTCCCCCTCCCCTACGCCACTCGGCTTTTGGTGGTGGTGGCAGTGACTTGACGATGGTGGTGGTGGTGGTGACGATGACTGTGGTGGTGGTGGTGGTAGTGACTTGACGATGGTGGTGGTGGTGACGGTGGTGACGATGACGGTGGTGGTGGTAGTGACATTGACGGTGGTGGTGGTGGTGGTGATAGTGACTTGACGGTGGTGGTGGTAGTGACATTGACACGCTGCTGACAGGCAGCGTAAGAGGGATAGACAGAGAGAGACACGCGCAGCCACGTGGCAGCCTGGACCCCCGTTCTTGCGTGGCCCCCTTCCTCCGTTCGTTCCCGTTCTGACCACGTGTTGTTCGTCTCCACCCCTATTTAATACCCGGGTCACGTGGTACGTTTCCACCAATCCCGGTTAGCCTCCATGGAATCTTCCAGACTCCATCGTAGGCTCCCGGGACCACGCCCCTGACTCGTCTCCCCATTGGCTGTGGCCAAAGCCAGCAGGGCCAATCATCTACAAACAGCTGTCACCTTGCCATGACGTCAGGGCCACGCCCCCAGGCTTCCCCCCATTGGCTATGGACCAGGACCGGCAGAGCCAATCATCGTGACGAGTTGTAATCCGTCAACGACCCGGATGTAACCTCACGTTACAAATAGCCGACGTTCCCCCCTACACCTGCTCGGCATGTCCTCCTCCTCCCGCCGCCCCGGCAGGCTTTACGCGCTACACCACGGGAGTGTTCCCCGGCGTGTCCCCCGGCTCTCGCGAGGATGCGTTCCTCTCCGCCATCGTCGCCGCCGGAGTGTCCCACGTGGTGGCGCGCGGCTGCCGCCAGGGGCAGTTCCGGGGCAGCTGCTCCTGGGTCGTTCCCGACGCCATGAGGCTACCGCCGCGTGCTCGGCGGGGCGGCTCATCGGACGACGTCGAATACGGATACCAGTTCGCCAAGTGGTTCGTGAATGTGGGCGATGGCAGTCGTAGCAGGCAGAGAGGGGAGTCTTTGGCGATGAATTTGCACGACAACGAGGCGGGTCGGCTGGTGAGTGTGTGAACGGGGTGGTGGGTCGTTGTAGATGTTGTCTTTTTTTTTTTTATAATAAAAAAAAGTTACTCCATGCTAATTAGGTTTGGCCTCCTTGCCTAGGGTTGTATTACCAATCGTGATTAACGCAATGGTTCTCGCTTGAACTTCTACCGGTAATGTTTTAGCGTAATGATGTCTGGTGGTGGTGATGACGGTGGTGGTGGTGGTGGTGATGACGGTGGTGGTGGTGGTGGTAGTGACATTGACGGTGGTGGTGGTGATGTCTGGTGGTGGTGATGACGGTGGTGGTGGTAGTGACGCTGGTAGTGGTGGTGGTGGTGCTACAGGCGGTGTACAATCTGGCGCACATGGACTGCAAGTGCCACCTGCTTTTTGGCCGCTGCATGCTGAAGATCTGCTGGCAGCAGCTCGCCGACTTCCACCAAGTTGGGAACTTGCTGAAGGTGAGCTGCTCACAGCTGCTGGGTGGGACTGCCCCCAGAGGGAGTGTGGGTGTGACGAGGATTCATCCATTGGGGGGTTACAGGCGGGGGGGGGGGTCCCTAACAGCTAAGGGAGCTCCCCGCATTCACTCGACAACCACCACATCCCCCGATGATGGTGGTGATGGTGATGATGGTGGTGATGATGATAATGATGATGGTGATGATGATAATGATGATGGTGATGATGATAATGATGATGGTGATGATGATAATGATGATGATGATAATGATGATGGTGATGATGGTGGTGATAATAATGATGATGGTGATGATATTGATGATGATAATGATGATGACGATGGTGATGATGGTGGTTGCAGCACAAGTACGACACAAGTTCCGCCATGCAGCTGGTCCGCCACAACAGCAGCAGCAGCGTTGCTGGTGCCACCCGCTGGTCCCGCTGGCGTCTGGAGCCGGTGAACGAGCGCTTGACGGCGCCCACGGCGAGCGAGCTGATGCATGTGAGCGCCAGCCCCGGCTACTGCGAGCGCAACGACGCCAGCGGCATCCCCGGCGCGGTGGGGCGGCGGTGCAACGTCACCTCCGAGGGCAAGGAGGCATGCTCCGTCATCACGTGCTGTGACAGAGGATACGACATCTCACAAGGTGAGCCCCTCGCCCCTCACCTCTCCCTAACCCCCCCCCCGAAAATTAACTAAAACTAGTCATTAAAAATTAACCCGTAAAAACAAAGTTTTTCACTATAAATCCTTTATATGCGTGACGGCTCGAGTCTTCTCATCCTCTGGCTTGAGATGGCTGCCACCTATAGGTCAGATGATTGCCTGCCACCATTAAGCAATTGATAATTAAATATAATTTTTTTTCCTAAAAAGTGTAAAGTTATGGAAAAAAAATTTCACGAAAATAAATTGTCACGCACAACGAGTCTGTGTGCAAAATGTCAGCTCGATTGGATCACGGGAAGTGGGTTAAAAAACGACCGAAAGATTTGCACGGTCGTAAGCGCGCAAGCAAGTGAACTTAATATAAAGGATTTAAAAAGCAACAACTATTTCATATTTGACCAGGCAAGGGCCAGTGAGCTACAGTGAGGGAAAAAACTATTTGATCCCCTGCTGATTTTGTACGTTTTTCCCACTGACAAAGAAATGATCAGTCTATAATTTTAATGGTGGGTTTATTTGAACAGTAAAAGACAGAATAACAGCAACAAAATCCAGAAAAACGCGTGTCAAAAATGTTATAAATTGATTTGCATTTTAATTGTCTCCACGCATGCACCAGTCTCTCTCTAATCACCCTGTCCCTATACCACTTCACACTGTTCTTCACCACTATACAGTACCGTACACCCACGCAATCACACCGTCCCTATACCACTACGCACAGTCTTCACTACTATAAGTACCGTACACCACGCAATCACACCGAAAATGCATTTCTGTAGAACTGCTTTCCGTGATCCTTAGGTCGCTCGAAGGGATCTCGTCGGCAGTGGCTCTGCGACGGCCGCTTCCCCGCGGGTCATTCGCAGAGGTCGCAAACGGGTTCTGATTCCTTACCCCTCGTACCCGGCCGCACCAGGGTCGCAAGCGGGTACCCGGCCGTACCCGTACCCTACCCGTACCCGGCCGGGTACGGGTAGGGTACGGGTATCGGGTACCCGATTGCGACCTCTGGGATGAAGCCATGTTGCAGGCGCGGGTGGGTTGATTCTAGGAACTTGAATTGTGAGAAGAGACAAGACGTTGGGAAATGAGTGACAAACGGTGACTCACCAGTGACTCACGGTCCACCCGTACCCGGCCGCATCAGGGTCGCAAACGGCTATGGGTATCGGGTAGGGTACGGGTATCGGGTAGGGTATTGGGTAGGGTAGGGTACGGGTATCGGGTAGGGTACGGGTATCGGGTAGGGTATTGGGTAGGGTACGGGTATCGGGTAGGGTACGGGTATTGGGTAGGGTACGGGTATCGGGTAGGGTACGGGTATTGGGTAGGGTACGGGTATCGGGTACCCGGTTGCGACCTCTGGTCGTTTGACAACGTCGGGAGGAGAAGTGCGCGGAGATTTTGTTAACCTCGACGTTAACGGCGGTCGCACAATAGCGACGATCTCGTGAGCTCTCTCCCCTCTGCTGTTCCCTCCCCAGTCACGCTGGAGACGCAGTGCGGATGCAAGGAGCAGCTCAAGGAGAACGTCAAGTGCAAGCTTTGCCCGTGGACCGTCGATCAATTCGCTTGCAAGTAGCCTCCAGCCCCAGTCTAGGGGGGGCCTCGACTGAAATCGCGACCCCCACAAAGCTGTTTAGGGCATCGACATCCAGCGTGTACCCCTCACTACGAGCTGCGTTCTACTATATACACTTCACTCGCGTGCGACACGCCACAAGCTACACTGCACTATGCACTACCCTACTACACACTCTGCATGCGCTTCATCTTCATGATGTGGAAGCGCCGTTGTTTTGTGACGTCGCCACTTGAATGCGCTTAGCGACCAAGTGCCGTTGTTCCGTTTATTCCGTTGTTCTCGTTAACGCCGCGTTTGCCAAATCTAGGCAACGTTCACTCGGCGCTTGTTGGGATTCACAGCGAGGTCCGTCGCACCCTTCCCTGCGAGCCGCGTCACACTGAATCTACTACTTCACACGACTTCGCACTGATGAAAAAAAATCAGTTTCCTTGTAATTTGTCTGATGATAAACAAAAGATTCGTAATTAGTGCAGATTAAACATTTGAGTAAATAGTTTAACCCTGCTAAATAACCACCCACTCACTCACCCACTCACTCACTCACCCACTCACTCACCCACTCACCCACCCACTCACCCACCCACTCACCCACTCACCCACTCACTCACCCACTCACTCACCTACTCACTCACCCACTCACCCACCCACTCACCCACCCACTCACTCACCCACTCACTCACCCACCCACTCAGTACACACACAGAGTAGACACACAAAGTACAGACACACAGTACACACACAGAGTACACACACAGTACACACACACAGAGTACACACACAGTACACACACACAGACTACACACACAGAGTACACACACACACAGTACACACACAGACTACACACACAGAGTACACACAGTACACACACACTATACACACTAGCAATCTAAAGCAACGCAGTAAATTCAAAGAAGCAATGTTCTAAAGCCAACAGCCGGTCAACTTTAATCTTCGCCAGACACTTCACCACGGCCAATGCGCCAATATAAATCCCGCAACATTTAATGCTGCCTTGTGAAATACAAACACAACTCAATTAAATTGTCATGTCCATGCTCATTTCAGATTAAGACCGGTCGCACAAAAGCACCCATTTCAGGAGACAATTTAAAGTCCGACTTAACAGACATGTTTTACCTTCACCCATTAGACTAAAGTTCAAAACTTTCTTTAAAATTATAAACGTCTAAAGTGTTCAACCAAACGCGGTGTATACCTTGTGTACACACCATAAACATTGCAAGAATCGCGTATCAATTAACAAAACCCACATGCAGACTTTTGGTTCTTCCGGTAAAGTCACGTAGAAGGGAAATAATAAAACATTATAAATTACAATTCTCACCACATTTCGGCCACAACGCAAGCAGCCGTCCTCAGGTGAAGAACAGGTCTGTCGGAAAGACAGCGTCTGAATGAAACACCACCAGGTTTGGCAGCGTATATTGCTGTGTATATTGCTGCCAAGCTTGGTGTGTTCATTCAGACGCTGTCTTTCCGACACACCTGTTCTTCACCTGAGGACGGCTGCTTGCGTTGTGGTGAAGAACAGGTCTGTCGGAAAGACAGACGCTGTCTTTCCGACAGACCTGTTCTTCACCTGAGGACGGCTGCTTGCGTTGTGGTGAAGAACAGGTCTGTCGGAAAGACAGACGCTGTCTTTCCGACAGACCTGTTCTTCACCTGAGGACGGCTGCTTGCGTTGTGGCCGAAACGTCGTGAGAATTGTATTTTATTATGTTTTTATATTTATTATTTCCCTTCTATGTGACTTTACCGAAAGAACCAAGAAGATGAATCCCTGCAGTCACGAAAGAATCTTTAAATCGAAACCCCCATGCAGTCCTTAACGTAACGTTTCTTCAGACCCAACACTATTTTTTTTTTCAAATCAAACAAACCCCCAATATGTGTACGCTCTGGGTGGGAGCTGTGGTTCTCTGCAACCTGCAACAACAACAGCAGCAGCAGCAGCAGTGAGCGGCATTAGCGACGTCAAGAAGCAACACGACAGATCGTGGTCAAACCCCGCAAAGGGCTGGATTGTCACTTGGAGAATTGCCGATTGTGGCCGACATTTCTCCGCGCCATCCAATCTCTAACGTGGGGCACGAGAGCGTTGACAAGCGACTGCCGTTTGAAACAAACTCCTCCACATCTTGTGTGAGCGCTCGTTGATTTAGAAGAGTTGTTCACGATGCAATACACAAATTGTATCGCACTGGTCAACAAACAAAACAACAACATGTAGTTCTGGCCTGGACTTTTGCAGTTGTTCTGGACTAATTTCAGGGTGCCGATTTCCAAATCTGATCTCAAGATTTGCTCCATCACATCTCATTTTTAAATCCTTTATATTAAGTTCGCTTGCTTGCTTGCGTGCTTGCGTGCTTGCTTGCTTACGACCGTGCAAATCTTTCGGTCGTTTTTTAACCCACTTCCCGTGATCCAATCGAGCTGACATTTGCACACAGACTCGTTGTGCGAGACAATTAATGTTTGTGAATTTTTTTTTCCAAAATTTTACACTGTTTAGGGAAAACAAATTAATATTTAATTACCAATTGCTTAATACTGGCAGACAATCATCTGACCCATAGGTGGCAGCTATCTCAAGCCAGAGGACGAGAGGACTCTAGCCGCCACGCATATAAAGGATTTATAGGGAAAAACTTTGTTTTTAACGGGTTATACTTATTATGCTATCGGCATACCCCATGAAATGGTCTCTCTCTGATCCTCCACGGAGCAGCGTGTTCTCACGGGGAGAACCTCACAAGCAACATCAACAGACTTCCGTTATCGTGTTGCAGAGAGCCGCCCTCACCTGCCGGGAAGACAGCGTCTGAATGAACACCGCCAGGCTTTGCAGCGTATATTTAAGCTGGGTTAGAGGAGGAGAGCGCCTTGACAAAGGGACTCACATAACAGAGGAATGTAGTTTATTTGTGGAAAATTCCGATATGGGATTAGTCACTACTTGTGGAATGTGTAGGAGGTGGGCGGGGGGGTTTCAAAGTCATATTATGCAGGATTAGCAGCATCGAAGGGAGGGAGTAGGGGTAGCATTAATAAAGGGAAGGAATCATATTCTTAGGTTTTTTCGGTAAAGTCGCATAGGTAAAAAAATTAAAATTATAAAATAAAAATCACGACGTTTCGGAGGCAACACAAGCTTCCGTCTTCAGGTGGAACCGTCACAGCCACGACAGCTGTATCAAGTAAATGTAATCTCGTAAATGTAATCTCTCATTTACTTGATACAGCTGTCGTGGCTGTGACGGTTCACCTGAAGACGGAAGCTTGTGTTGCCTCCGAAACGTCGTGATTTTTATTTTATTTTACTTTTATTAATTTTAATTTTTTTACATACGTGCCTTTACCGAAAAAACCCAACAATATGAATCCTCGCAGTCACGAAAGCTTCAAATCTAGAAAGGGAAGGAATGTTAATAGTACGGTAGCTGCAGCAGCTAAGCTACCACGTAAAAAAAACGTAAATTTAAACTACATCAGTGTCATCAATATACTAAATATACTCTCCAAACAGGTCCCTGCGGGGTGGGCTGGTAGGAGCGAACAAATACGATACGAAGGGAGAGTTTGAGGCCTAGTTCTAGGCTTTAGGCCTAGCTGTAGGCTTTAGGCTGCTGTGAGTTAATTTTTAATTTAAATGTTTTAATTAAAAACTATCTCAGGGAATTATAAGGGAATGTTACACTTGTTTAGCCAGGAAAGCCTCACTGAGTCTAAAGGTTTTTGTAGGGTCCTGCCAAGTGTTTGCAGTAGGGGGCGATGTTGCTACACCTAATCGGACATCGGACGGACGATATAATCTATTGTAGGCTGGTCCACTTCGTTCCTACCAGTATAAGCCGAGCTACTGTCACCGTCACCGTGGTCGTCACCTGTCTAGGCTGGACCTCGGCCGGCGGAGAAGGAGGAGGCTGCCCCCCCCCTCCCCCCCCCGGCGGCTTTGGGCGCGACCGTAATTATAACTACATCAGTATCATCAATATACTAAATATACTCTCCAATAAGCTGAGCTGCTGTCACCGTCACCACGGTCGTCACCTGTCTAGGCTGCACCTCGGCCGGAGGAGGAGACTGCCCGCCCCCCCCCCCGGCGGCTTTGGGCGCGCACGGCCGCCCGTCCCCCCCCCACAGGGCCCCGCATCGGCGGGAGCGGCGAGCGAGCGACATGGAGAGGTCCGCCCCGAACGTCGCCACGTTCAGGCGCCACTGCTCCGCCAACGTCACGCGGCAGTTCCTGGCGGGAGGAGGAGGAGGGGGGAGGGGCGGGGGTGGGGGGTGAGCACGGCTGGTCAGAGGTCGCAGACGGGTTTTGATTTCTTACCCGTACCCGGCCGCACCAGGGTCGCAAACGGGTACCCGTATCCTACCCGTACCAATACCCTACCCGTACCCTACCCGGAATGAGTGACAAACGGTGACTCACCAGTGACTCACGGCCTACCCCGTACCCGGCCGCACCAGGGTCGCAAACGGCTACCATTGGAACCTCATTTGCCAGCAAAAAATATTATAATTGTTTTTTTACCCTTTTATCTGGCAACAAAACTGACACCTTTATTACAAGGAGTCATGTTTGCATAGACCACAATACCTGCAGCCGTAATGCGTCATCTGTTCCAACCCATGTGAGACTAGGCTCTAAGGAAAGCTGTCTCGGGTATGGACCAATCAACTTCAAGGACAGTGCATATATTATCATTCTGACCGCAGGTATTGTGGTCAATGCAAACACGACTCCTCGTAAAAAAAGGTGTCAGTTTTGTTGACAGATAGAAGGGTAAAAAAAACAATGATCATATTCTGCTACTGCTGACAAATGATATTCCAATGGTCTAAACCCGACATCAGAGAGGTCCCTGCACGGCTCCACGCCATCCTGCGTCTAGACAAATGTTCGTCTGGTGCCCAGTCAAACAGTTGCACGTCCTTCTCTTATTCTCGGGGCTGGGATTTTTTTCCGAATCAAGTGCAACTACGCAATTCACGCGGCGTGCATTTGTTTTGGCGCGCCGATTCAAGTTAACGTCGCGCATTTTTGCGACGCCCAAACTTTCCAGATGTGCCAGGAACGGCACAAACAATTTGCCCAAGCTCTGTCATCCTATATTGGGATGGTTAGGCCAACTCCGTTTGTGAGTTTCTATACACGAGGTGGGGGGTGGGGGGGACAGCAACACCATCTCCGCACAGACGGAGACGGAGCCCGCTTGCTGTACTGCCGCCTCCCCCATCGCCTCCCCCAGCAGGCGTTGCACTTGAAGGCGAGGAGATCCAACAAGAACACACACACACCACGAGCGAGCGGCAGAGACGGCCGTTACCTGGAAATGTTGTCAAAGAAGCTCCTGGTTTTGTCGTAGAAGCAGCCGTCCAGGAAGACGGGGGAGCTCGTGCGGGGACCCCTCAGCTTGTCCGCTGCACAAGGGGAGACGCAACAGCAGAAGTGAGGGGGTCGCCTGGACAATTAAACACACAAAGATCCGCCCCCCCCACCCAACCCAGACTCCACTGGTCAACACACATTCAGGCGCTGTCTCCTCGACAAACCTGGTCTTCGCCTGAGGACGGCTGCTTGCGTTGTGGCCGAAACGTCGTGAGAATTATTTATTTCCCTTCTACGTGATGACTTTACCGAAAGAACCAAGAAGATGGTCAACACACTTTTCCTGGCATAAGGTATTCCAACGATTTTAAGGTAATTTAGTTAGTCAACATCTCCTAGCCACCGTGATGATGATGATGATGAGAGAAACACACAAACTCCAAATATACAGCAGCAGGCATCGTCAGGGTTGGGATCAAACCCACGCCCTCCTGCACACCAGGCGAGGTAGTTAACATCTCATAGCCACCGTGATGATGACAAGTTTGCAGTCGGTACCACATTGGGAAGTGTGTCAAAATTGAGTGACAAGATTTCTATTTTGCCGATACAGCAGCGGAGGAAGTGAGTTGTTGGGTGGCGGCAGCGTGTGAGTGAGTGCCCCACCTTCTCTCCGCTTGGCCTCCCTGCCCCGGAACTCCCTATCCAGCGCCGCACGGTCCAGCCGAGCGTTGGCGCTCGCAAGTCAAACTCCGCGTCCAACTCAACGCACGGCTCCGGGGCCCCACGGGGAGTCTGGGCGGCAATCCGCTTCGTGCTCTGACACCGTCGCTGCTGACGCTGGGGGGACGTCTGCACCCCCCGCTCCACCGTGGCGCTCTTCCTCGCGGCTGTAGGAGATAGTGCAGCTGCGTGTGAGTGTGTGTGTGAGTGTGTGTGAGTGTGTGTGTGTGTGCGGTGAGTGTGAGTGTGTGTGTGAGTGTGTGTGAGTGTGTGTGAGTGAGTGTGTGAGTGTGTGTGTGTGTGAGTGTGTGTGAGTGTGTGTGTGAGTGTGTGTGAGTGTGTGTGAGTGTGTGTGTGTGTGAGTGTGTGTGAGTGTGCGTGTGTGCGTGAGTGAGTGTGTGCGTGTGTGAGTGTGCGTGTGTGCGTGAGTGAGTGTGTGCGTGAGTGTGTGTGTGAGTGTGTGTGCGTGTGAGCGTGTGAGCGTGTGAGTGTGTGAGTGTGTGAGTGTGTGCGTGTGTGCGTGTGTGCGTGTGTGTGAGTGTGTGTGAGTGTGCGTGTGTGCGTGAGTGAGTGTGGCGTGTGTGAGTGTGCGTGTGTGCGTGAGTGAGTGTGTGCGTGAGTGTGTGTGTGAGTGTGTGTGCGTGTGAGCGTGTGAGCGGTGTTGTGAGTGTGTGAGTGTGTGAGTGTGTGCGTGTGTGCGTGTGTGCGTGTGTGTGAGTGTGTGTGAGTGCGTGTGTGCGCGTGTGTGTGTGTGCATGTGTTTTTCACTATAAATCCTTTATATGCGTGGCATCGGTTTTATTTTATTATTCATTTCTGTTTTTCTTGAGTAAGAGTTTCATTTTTATCACATTGGTATTTTAAATTAAATATGAATTTTTTTTTACGAACATTAATTGTCACACACAACGAGTCTGTGTGCAAAATGTCAGCTCGATCGGATCATGGGAAGTGGGGTTAAAAAACGACCGAAAATTTTGCATGGTCGTAAGCGCGCAAGCAAGCAAGCTAACTTAATATAAAGGATTTAAACAAGTATAACCCGTAAAAACTAAGTTTTTCACTATAAATCCTTTATATGCGTGGCGGCTAGAGTCCTCTCGTCCTCTGGCTTGAGATGGCTGCCACCTATGGGTCAGATGATTGCGTGGCAGCATTAAGAAATTGGTAATTAAATATAAAAAAATTTACCTAAAAAGTGTAAAATTTAGGAATTTTTTTTTTCACGAACATAAATTGTCACGCACAACGAGTCTGTGTGCAAAATATCAGCTCGATTGCATCACGGGAAGTGGGTTAAAAAATGACCGAAAGATTTGCACGGTCCTAAGCGCGCAAGCAAGTGAACTTAATATAAAGGATTTAAATAAAAAAAACATCGGATTTCCGTACGACGTCAGGATAAGCTCCGTTAGCGAGCACCTGCAAAGGCTGCTGGCTGCAAGAGGGGGCGGGCGGGCAGGCGGTACAACGCCCGGCCACCTTTGCATCCCCAGCGTTTACCGCGCCGCCCGTACCTGTGGCTCCTCCGTGTGCAGGCCGCCGCCCGTCCGCCGTGTCCCGCACGAGCCGGCGGGCTCCGCGCTGCGTGTCCCGCAGGGGGCGGGCGCCCCGTGACGAGGAGGACTGGACGGGGGCGAGGGTGGGTGGTCACGCAGCGACGGGGATCAATCGTAGCGTGTCCAGTAACAACAAATATGATAATTGGTTTTTTTATCCTTTTATCTGGCAACACAACTGACACCTTTTTTACAAGGAGTCATGTTTTGAGTTGTGCGCCTTTTGGCGTCATCTGGTCCAACACCATGTGAGACTGGCCTCTAAGGAAAGCTGTCTCGGGTGTGGACCAATCAACTTCAAGGACAGTGCACATTATCAGAGTTATGTTTTTGTTTGCATTCCAACTGCAGGTATTGTGGTCTATGCAAACATGACTCCTTGTAAAAAAAGGTGTCAGTTTTGTTGCCAGATAGAGGGTAAAAAACCAATATCATATTTTTCTACTGGCAAATGAGGTTCAATGGTGTAAATGCTTTACCCCCGAGCTCTCATACTCTGATGGTGCATTGTCTTTGAGTTGTGCGCCTTTTGTCGTCATCTGGACCAACTCCATGTGAGACTAGGCTCTAAGGAAAGCTGTCTCGGGTATGGACCAATCAACTTCAAGGACAGTGCATATATTATCAGAATTAATAAAAGTAAAATAAAAGTTTTTTTTATTTTACTTTTATTAATTTAAATTGTATTTTTTACAGTCACCAAAGCTTCAAATCTCGAATCATTATCAGAGTTGGGTGTTTTTGTTTTGCATTCCGACTGCAGGTATTGCGGTCAATGCAAACACGACTCCTCGTAAAAAAAAGTTGTCAGTTTTGTTGCCAGATTACAGGGTAAACAACCAATGATCAGAGTTAAATATCTCGGTGGGATCCTGCCCGCTAAAGTAACCAACCAGTTTGGCGGCGAAGAGAACGGCTGCCCCCCTCTCACCTGCACGACGGCCAGGTGGGGGTGCAGAGCGGAGAGCGGGCACCCCAACGCCGCCAGGTCCTTGATCTCGCTGGCACGGAAGATGATGTAGTCGTAGATCTCCTCGCGAGGGGCGACGGCGCGCTCGGCGGGGCGACCGTCCGTGCCGCACACACGCACTGCGCACGCACAAAGACGACGCTAACGCCGCTAACGCTGCCGTGGTGGTGGTGGGTGTGTGGGCGCCACCGTGGTGAGAAGTGAACCACCTCGCCTGGTGTCTATCGGAGGTCGCGCTTTTCATCCCAACCCTGGCGTCGGTTTTTTGTCCATCACGTCGGGTTTTTGAGATGATGTCAAATATTGTTGCATTTTCAATAAAAACTTGCGGAAGAAAAATATTAAGTGAATGTGGATATCTACGTAAAATGATATTGTAAACACACTATCCTAAAAATACAGCACCGTATTTTAACACTAAAGCAGTCACTGATTTTTTTTCGATTTAAAGCTTTCGTGACTGCAGGGATTCATCTTCTGGTTCTTTCGGTAAAGTCATCACGTAGAAGGGAAGTAATAAAATAATAAAATAAAACATAATAAAATAATTCTCACGACGTTTCGGCTACAACACAAGCAGCCGTCCTGCTGTTTAAGCCCTCACCCCTTTGACCCGTGACCCTCCCGTGCGTGACCTTTGGCCAAGGCGACGGTGCAGTCGTCCGAGTTGACCCCGCTCAGGGTGCCCTCGTAGCGGATTGCCGGCCATGGAGATCAAGCTCGTCCTGCTGCCCAAGCACAGCGTCCACGTGGGCATGATGCTGCTGCTGATGATGCTGATGATGATTCTGCTGATGATGATGCTGATGATGATGCTGCTGATGATGATGCTGATGATGATGCTCATGATGATGATGATGCTGATGATGATGCTGCTGATGATACGTGCTGATGATACTGCTGCTGATGATACTGCTGATGATGATGCTGATACTGCTGATGATGATGCTGCTGATGATGATACTGCTGATGATGCTGCTGATGCTGCTGATGATGCTCCTGCTGCTGCTCCTGCTGCTGATGATGATGCTCCTGCTGCTGCTGCTGATGATGCGCTGATGATGATGCTGCTGCTCCTGCTGCTGCTGCTGCTCGTAGCCGCCGCCGGCTCGAGCTACGGGAGACGACGAGGGGGAGGGTGGGGCCGGGCAGGAGGAGGGGGGGTCATGGTGGTGGTGGTGATCGTGGTGGTGATGATGGTGGTGGTGTTGATGGTGGTGATGGTGTTGATGGTGATGATGTGGTGTTGATGGTGATGATGGTGGTGGTGTTGGTGGTGATGGTGGTGGTGATGATGTTGTTGATGTTGGTGGTGATCACCACCACGATGCGTCCCGCGTGTTCACGCCGTTTGAACTGAGCTGCTCACCGAGTCGCGTCGTGCAAAGGGCGCCAAATTGTGGGGGAGGGGATTTATTTCCCTCTTCCTGTCAACGGGGGGTATTATTTATTTATTTGTTATTTTATTTTT